>NC_054704.1:73146826-73381826 GCF_016097555.1 Gigantopelta aegis
GACCACACAGATATTGAGAGAGGAAACCCGCTGTCGCCACTTCATGGGCTACTCTTTCCGATTAGCAGCAAGGGATCTTTTATATGCACCATCCCACAGACAGGGTAGTACATACCACGGCATTTGATATGCCAGTCGTGGTGCACTGGCTGGAACGAGAAATAATCCAGAGCGACCGCGCATCGAGCGACCGCTTTACCACTGAGCTACGTCCCGCCCCCAAAACGTTACGAGAATAGCTATTTTCGTACGAGGCACTTGTAATCGTGTGGGGCCACCTTTAATGGCCATTAAGTATTGTATCTAAAATATAAATTTTTACATGATGTAACAGACTTTTAATTGGGTTATTTTCGAGTTACTCGTAACATTAAACTTATACATTCGAGTCACCTGGTTTCAGATAGGAGGGTTGTGTTTCTTCTTGCAGCCATTGTACTTGACATTAAAATGTAAGTTTAATGTTATTAACAAACACACACTCTCTCTCTCTCTCTCTCTCTCTCTCTCTCTCTCTCTCTCTCTCTCTCTCTCTCTCTCTCTCTCTCTCCTCTCTCCTCCCCTCCCTCCCTCTCCCCCTCCCTCTCCCTCCCTCCTCATGTAAGTTAAATGTTATGAACAATCTCTCTCTCTCTCTCTCTCTCTCTCTCTCTCTCTCTCTCTCTCTCTCTCTCTCTCTCCCTCCCCTCCATCTCTCTCCCTCTCTCTCTGTCTCTCTATCTCTCCCTCGTTCCCTCCCTCCCTCTCTCCCCTCCCTCCCTCGCTCCCTCTTTCTCCCTCGCTCCCTCTTTCTCCCATACACATACACACATGGACATATACACATACATAAACACTCATACACATACGTACACATACACATACGCATACGCATACCCATTAACATACGTACACATACATTTACACATACAAATACATATACGCATCACCCCCCCCCACACACACACACACACACACACACACACACACACACACACACAATGTATAAAGTTTTACCTCTATAACTCTCGTTTCCCCATCAGCAATATATTCACACTGAACGTTAACCGTGGCACACTCGTTTAATGTTTCTGAAAAAAAGGTTTGTGGTAACAACAACAACAACAACAACAACAACAACAATATTTAGACAGGCGTATATTTGTGCATAGGACAGATACCGCAACAGAAAGGAAAGGAAATTAATATTAGTTTAACGACAGATCAACAAATGTTTAATTACAGCCATGTGGTGTCCAGCAGCTGGTACTTTAGACATTTGGCTACTCCCCTCTCAACCACCCGAGTGCTATTCTACAGTTTATGGTAACTCAAATGTCTCTCCCACCCCACCGAATGCTATTCTACAGTTTATGGTAACTCAAATGTCTCTCCCACCCCACCGAGTGCTATTCTACAGTTTAAGGTAACTCAAATGTCTCTCCCACCCCACCGAATGCTATTCTAGGGTTTATGGAAACTCAAATGTCTCTCTCATTCTACCGAATGCTATTCTACGGTTTATGGAAACTCAAATGTCTCTCCCATTCCACCGAATGCTATTATACAGTTTATGGAAACTCAAATGTCTCTGCCCATTCCACTGAGTGCTATTCTACGGTTTATGGAAACTCAAATGTCTCTCCCATTCCACCGAATGCTATTCTACGGTTTATGGTAACTCAAATGTCTCTCCCCCACCCCACCGAGTGGTATTCTACAGTTTATGATATCTCATATGTCTCTCTCCAACCCTACCCGAGTGTGTCTACTTTTTATGGTAACTCAAATGTCTCTCCCCCACCACCCCACCGAGTGCTATTCTACAGTTTATGGTAGGTAACTCAAATGTCTCTCCACGCCCCATCGAGTGCTATTCTATAGTTTATGGTAACCCAAATGTCTCTCTTCCACCTGAGTGCTATTCTACAGTTTATGGTATCTCAAATGTTTGTTATAATTCAATAGGGAACACGTGGCTTTAATAGCCGATTTTCATGAATGTACATACTATAGTAGTCAATGTCATGACTGTAGGTATATATAAATTAGCATATGTTCTACAAAGATGGTCATAACTGATCTATTTACAAACATTGATAAGAAGCACTTGACATAATTTTTCAGTAACGTAGCTCACAGGCGATACCACATATTTATTGTACTATAAAATCATTCGGGAATAGATTCCTCATAGAAAAATATCAAAACAACGAATGTATGTATCAATGAATGAAGCAAAGAATGACAAAAGAAAACAAAACCCACAAAGTGCCTCAAAGGATATAGGCACGTAAATACAGTTTAAGTCTAAGTAAGTAAAAGTAAAATGAATGAAATGTTTTATTTAACTACGCACTCAACACATTTTATTTACGGTTATATGGCGTCAGACATATGGTTTAAGACCACACATATATTGAGAGAGGAAACCCGCTGTCGCCACTTCATGGGCTACTCTTTTCGATTAGCAGCAAGGGATCTTTTATATGCACCTTCTCACAGACAGGGTAGTACATACCACGGCCGTTGATATACCAGTCGTGGTATGGGCTACTCTTTTCGATTAGCAGCAAGGGATCTTTTATATGCACCATCTCACAGACAGGGTAGTACATACCACGGCCTGTGATATACCAGTCGTGGTTCACTGGCTGGAACGAGATATAGCCCAATGGGCCCATCGACAGGGATCGATCCCAAACCGACCGCGCATCGAGTTAGCGCTTTACCACTGGGCTACGTCCAGCCCCTAAGTAAAGGTAAATGAAGAAGAGAGAAAAATTGGAGAAAAAAAAAGGGTGGAAAAACATACAAATACATGGACAAACCACGAACAAAAACCACGAGCAAGTGAATGAGCAGATAAATATACTCTTCAAAAGAAGAAACGCAAAACCACATTGTCGTAACATTTGGAGAATTGATTTAATTATTGAATGGTGAGTCCGATAATTACCAAATGTTGCAGGATTGTTCACAATTCACTCTAGTCCATTGTGAGTAAGTGATAGGACACACCACCAAGGTCAAGGTCATCTGGAGTCAATACCGGGTGTGGCCTCCGCGTGTGTTGACAACTGCCTGGCACCGCCTGCCCATTGAAGCAACCAGAGTACGGATGACGTCCCGGGGGATGGTGGCCCACTCGGCCTGCAAGGCTGCTGCCAGCTCGGGCAGGGTCTGGGGCTGTGGTTGTCGCTGTCGGAGGCGTCGGTCCAAATCTCGTCCCATAGATGCTCAATTGGGTTCAAATCCGGTGATATCGATGGCCAAGGAAGGACATTAATGTTGTTGTTCTGTAGGAAAGCCGTTGTGAGACGTGCTGTGTGAGGCCTGGCGTTGTCATGTTGGAACACTGCGTTGGCGTTGGCCATAACTGGAACGATGTGTGGCCGGAGGATCTGGTCAATGTAGCCCTGTGCATTCAGGTTGCCCTGCACGTGGACCAGGTCAGTTCTGCCAGTGTGTGAGATGGCTGCCCACACCATGACACTACCCCCGCCGAATCTGTCCACTTCCTGCACGCAGTTTGCCGCATAACGTTCACCACGACGCCTATACACGCGACATCTTCCATCATGACGTCGGAGCAGAAATCGGGACTCGTCACTGAACCACACCTGTCTCCATCGCAGTTGAGGCCATTGTCGATGAATCTGGCACCACTGCAGTCGGAGTCGACGGTGTTGTGGTGTTAAGATGACACCTCGAAATGGACGTCTGGCACGAATTCCTACCTCACGTAGGCGGTTCCGTACGGTCTGGTCGGATATCCTGCGCAAACCTGGTATTGCTGCGGCTGTGGCGGTGGCAGTAGTCAATCGTTCCCGAAGGTGGCGTACGCGGATGTAGCGGTCCTGCCGGGGGTAGTGACCCGTGGTCGACCGGATCTAGGGAGGTCACGTGTTGATCCATGTTGCTGGTAACGGTCCCACAGTCTGGAGATGGTGCTTGGGGACACATGGAATGCCCTGGCAACGGCCGTTCTGGATTCGCCTGCGTCTAGTCGGCCGATGGCATTGTTTCTCTGCGGTTCACTGAGACGTGGCATGTCCTGGATTGTCAACTGTCGGCCAGATACAGAGGCCAGGCAAGCGAACACCCTGCACTTTTATACTGTCGGTGTTCATGTTGCACGTGCAGACAACGCACGTGCAGTGGTGACATGGTTTGCACGTGGCTGCGTTTTTGCGAATATTCACATTTTGGAACATTATTGTACAGTAGCTGCGTTTTATCGAATGTAACCGTGGGAATGTGTTTGGGACATGCAATGACCTTATATTCACAAAGCATGAACCGGTAGGAAACATAAAATCGGAGTTATAACCCATTTGTACCCTTTTGCGTTTCTTTTTTTGAAGAGTATACATAAATATTCAAAGCTGCAATCGCAAATATACTTTTTAATATGTATAAGCATGTTGACCAGGGGACCGTTTTACGAAGCGATCTTAGCCCTAAGATCACCTTAAGTGCATCAGGTAGTTATGCACTTAAGGTTGTCCTAGCGCTAAGATCGCTTCGCGAAACGGGACCAAGATCATGAACCTTCGTGTATTAATCGGGAGAGACTAAATCGTAGACACCGAGAGTCGTCAGCTAGTGAGCGTCTACTGAATATTCATGAGCAAACGGTTGATCCACATCGAGATATTACGACATCGAGTAATGTCCTGGGCACCGTTTTACGAACCAATCTTAGCGCTAAGATCACCTTAAGTGCATAGCTACCTTATGCAATTAAGGTGATGTTAGCGCTAAGATCGTTTCGTAAAACGGGGGCCTGGTGTATATATAAAAAGTATTCCAACTGTAGATATTAATGTAACAAGTACATTGCAAATTAACATAATTACATCATACATACTACACCACGCACAACACTACCAGAGATCTTACATTCTATTGGAGTTTAAAATTGGCCAAGAAAAGGTCATTGTAAAATAATGTTACAATGCATTTTACATCTGTCAATCCATTCAACTGATTGGGTTCTTTCTCATTTCAACCAGTACACCACAACTGGTCAAAGTCCATTGTATGTGCTTTCCTAGCGGGTTTCTTCTGATGACTACGAGTCAGAATTACCAAATGTTTGACATCCAGTAGCCGATGATTAATTAATCAATGTGCTCTAGTGATGTCGTTAAACAAAACAAACTTCTTCTTTAGATCTGTCAAATTATTTTATTATTATTATTAATTGATTATCTTAAACCCCCAAGTTTTTTTTAATGACTGTATTAATAATTTTACAAATATACAGTGGCACTTTATTTTTAACAGTTCCATCTCCTTAAGTACATTGCCAGTATTGGTTTGCATCTTGAATTAATTAAAATTAACTTGTATAGAAGAACTACTTTCATCGTATTCCATGACCCCTAAAACCATGGGTTAGATGCGAGAATTACATTTTAGTACCGAGTAATAAGGACGTTTTGCCATTTTCTCAATTTGGACCACCATATTGGTGACCATCATGTATTGACATGGCTCCTAAAACCATAGTGTAGATGCAATAATTGCTGTTATCTGTCAATTTATAAGCAAGCTATAGCCACTTCCCTGATTTGGCCACCATTTTGGCGGCCATCTTGGTTTTTCTTCACGGGTGCCCGGGTGGCACCCGGTAGATTATTGATGTGCACCAAATTGTGTATACTTTGAACCCAAATTGACATTTGGCTATTCACATTTTATTTTTTTAATTATAATAATTATAAAAAATAATAATAATAATTTCTTATAATATGGAAATCCTGATCATTTAGATAATGGATTAATCCATCATATACTTATTTAGTTGTTAGTGTCTATATAAGAAGGTTTTTACTTAGCTGAAATATGTATTAGCTAACAAATAAGTAAATTAATATACCATATTTTGGGAAAAGTACCCTCGGTGGATGATCTTTTCGATTAGCAGGAAAGATCTTTTATATGCACCAGCTCACAGACAGGACAGTACATACCACGGCCTTTGTTAAACCGGTTGTGGAGCACTAGCTGGAACGAGAAATAGCCCAATGGGTCCACCGACGGGGATTGATCCCAGACCAACCTCACATCAAGCGAATGCTTAATCCACTGGGCTTACTCCCGCCCCACTTTTACAAAAATAGAAAATGAAAATTACAAATAACAAATTGTAAATATACCCTGATCATTTAGATAATGGATTAATCCATCATATTCATATTTAATTTTCAATGTCTGCATAAGAAGGCATTTATTTAGCTGAAATTAACATTACATATAAAATGGAAAATCTACCCTGATAAAATTGAAATATGAAGTTTATCATTTTTGCAAAAACTACCACATTGTTAGGTCAGTTGTTAGGTCATTTAACCCCATTCCCTCACCTTACCTGTAGGTGGTAGATAATAAATTAACCCACGATTATATATTCATTTTTATATATATACTGTATATATATTCATGTAACTTACATATCTGATACAGGCGTTAAAAAAACAAAAAAAAACTATGCGATATATTATATTATTCACGTATTATTAATATTGTGTCATGTTTACAAACGATTGTAGTGCGATACATCTGTCATAAACTCGGTTGCTGAGTTGACGGCAGTTGTATCGGACTACGTAGGTAAGGTCAAAACATCGGAAGCACAGATTAGAAGAAAAAAACACATTGAAAAACGCTCAGTTATAAAACGATTTGTATTACTTAATATTTTATTAAATGTTCGTTACAATAACACAGATCTATATTTGGCATAATTTACTAATATAGTAGGGAATTAGGCCTACTCGTTCATATTTATGTTTATTTCCCGCGGAAACATTAGTATTCCGGTATTAATCATGCGACGCCCGATTCTTCAATTGGTTTCCATATTTTTAACCGTCAAGAACAGCTGCATTCAAAAGCAATTTTAGGGTTCACAAACGTGTATTTAACGTCAATAATACGTGTTAACAGTAGGAGCAGATCCAGGGAAGGATGATGGGGGTGCGCACTCCCTCCTACTTTTTCAAAGTACCACAAAAACCATCCATATTATGTTTGTTACAAATATACAGTGGCACTTTAATTTTAACTGTCTGTTAATTTATTTAGGAAAACCCTAGGTCCCCTTTTTTGACGTTGAACCCCTCCCTAGAAAAATCATAGTCACTTTTGAGCTACCTGGTGTTAAATCAAGTTTGTTTTGTTTAACGACACCACTAGTTCACATTGATTATTAATCATCGACTATGGGATGTCAAACATTTGGTAACCCTCTACATTTTTGTTGCCATTAGTAGCAAAAGATCTTTTATATGCATCGTCCTACACAGGGTAGCACATACCACGGCCTTTGATATACCAGTCGTGGTGCACTGGCTGGAACGAAAAATAGCCCAATGGGGATCAATTCCAGACCGACCGCGCATCAGGCCTGATGTTAAAGAGAATGTCCTTAGTTTGCTGCCATTTTGAGATGTGTTCGATTATTAGTGCTCTTTTAACAACTAAACTTACGATTTGTTTCTTTGGAAAATCAGTGTCTGTATGTACAATGTGTTTCTTATCACATTAAGGTTTGTAGTAGCCCAAACTGCAGTTTGCCGCCCAATGAAATGAAGTCTGAATAACTACAAACATTAGCACAATCAGAAATGCACTGATATAATATATATATATATATATATATATATATATATATATATATATATATACAAACAATGTATTAAATTATTCGCTTTTCTTTTGTTATTCAGTATATTTTGTTTAATTAGTAAAAGGAAAGCGAGATTGCAGATTAAACATATTATAATTCATTGTTCGATATTTAAGATTATTATAAAGACATTTTGACATCATTATATCACACAGTCATCGGAAGCGGTAAGGGGGCGAGGACACTGCCCTTCCAGTACTGGAGATAACGCATTGCCCCACCCCCAGTTAAAAATAAAAAACATATAATAACTTCCCCACCTATTCCCACCGAAACCGTTCCTGTCATCTTCCGACGACAGTGTATTGTAAGCAGCGGCAAAGAATATATATATATGCTACTTGGAGCTTTACCTTTCACCATTGTCCAGCCTGTTGATAGTTCTGTGCACCCGTTATAACTCGGTTAGGCCTACAAGTCACAGCTTGAATCCTTTAAAAATAAACCTCCATTGGTCTTTGGTCGCGACGCGTTTTCATTATCTTAAGGAGATTAAATTACTTTTAAAACAAATATCCAACTCGCCCTACGCAATTGCAGTTAAAAAGATAGTGTTGTACCACATGTACCGTAACGATATCGATCACCCCGTGTCCGATTGTTACATTGGAGGGGTGGTACTGGTGTCAATAATACAGAATAATAATAAAGAGTAAGGACCATGAAAGAGGCCCCACGTCAATGTCATGTCCGTTATACATGTATGTATATGGGTGGGTTTGAACTGGTTTTCAGTCGCTTACTTACTGCGAACAGATAATATCCGCGTGCGTGTATAGGGCCTACGTGTTTTGTGAGTATTAATATCGGTGATAAGCGCGAATTACTATCAGGCACTTATGACTGGCGTGTCACAAACATAATATATACTTGGCAAAATAATTTAGTGACCAAAAGTAAATAGCCGTAAAACGTTACCTGTAATAAAAGCTAAAATGAAATGTCAAAGGTCGTAAAATGTGTTGTCTTATCTGTGGAAAAGTGCAACCAATGCACCAAATAAAGTTTGTTTTGTTTAACGATACCACTAGAGCACATTGATTAATTAATCATCGGCTATCGGATGTCAAACATTTGGTAATTCTGACTCGTAGTCAACAGAGGAAACCCGCTACATTTTTCCTAATGCAGCAAGGGATCTTTTATATGTACTTTCCCACAGACAGGAAAGCACCAGTCGTGGTGCACTGGCTGGAACGAAAAATAACCCAACGGTCAATGCACCACGACTGGTATATCAAAGGCCGTGGTATGTGTATTGTCCTGTCTGTGGGAAAGTGTAAGTATAAAAAAAATCCCTTGCTATTAACTGAAAAATGTTGCGGGTTTCCTCTCTAAAACTATATGTCAGAATTACCAAATGTTTGACATCCAATAGCCGATGATTAATGAATCAATGTACTCTACTGGTGTTGTTAAACAAAACAAATTTTAACTGCGTTATAAAAGATTCCTTGCTGCTGATGGAAAAATGTAGCAGGGTTTTTTCTAAGACAATGTGTCAAAAATTGCAAATATTTGATATTCAATTTAGCCTTCGATTAATAAATCAATGTGCTCTATTGGTGTCATTAAACTTAAAGCTTGAGGTGGCAAATAACACCCCCCCCCCCAAAAAAAAAAAAAAAAAAAAAAAAAACCCCCAACAAAAACAACAACAAAAAAACAAACCACACACAAAAAAAAAAAAAAAAAAAAAAAAAAAAAACATGGGAGCTCATGCGTCTATAGTATTATTTCTCAAATTTCTGCCATGACTACTGGTCGAGAGTAAAGTAAAAGTAAAGTTTGTTTTATTTAACGCCACTGGAGCACATTGATTTTTTTTATCTTATCATCGGCTATTGGACGACAAACATATGGTCATTCTGACACTGTTTTTAGAGGAAACCCGCTGTCGCCACATAGGCTACTCTTTTACGACAGGCAGAAAGGGATCTTTTATTTGCGCTTCCCACAGGCAGGATAGCACAGACCATGGCCTTTGTTGAACCAGTTATGGATCACTGGTCGGTGCAAGTGGTTTACACCTACCCATTGAGCCTTGCGGAGCATTCACTCAGGGTTTGGAGTCGGTATCTGGATTAAAAATCCCCATGCCTCGACTGGGATCCGAACCCAGTACCTACCAGCCTGTAGACCGATGGCCTAACCACGACGCCACCGAGGCCGGTGTTTCTTGAGGAATGCTCTATGCGTCAGAACTGAGGTTGGGTTGGGTGGGAGACAGAGAATATGTCTCACGTCCGTTAGATTTATTGTATGTTTGAAAACATATTTAAAGAGCATACACGAAGAGTAAATATTGTCCATATAAGGGGGGGGGGGAGGGGGGTTGACGTAACCCAGTGGTAAACCGCTCGCATGTTTCGCGGTCGGTTTAGGATCGATCCCCGTCGGTGGTCCCATTGGGCTATTTCTCTTTCCAGTCAGTGCTCCACAGCTGGTGTAACAAAGGCCGTGGTATGTACTATCCTGTCTGTGGGATGGTGCATATAAAAGATCCCTTGCTGCTAATCGACAAGAGTAGCCCATGAAGTGGCGACAGCGGATTTCCTCTCACTATATTTGTGTGGTCCTTGACCATATGTCTGACGCCATATAACCATAAATAAAATGTGATGAGTGCGTCGTTAAATAAAAAACATTTCCTTCTTCTTCTTGTCCATATAAACCTGAACGACCTGAGATCTACGTGTAGGCTTACGTCTGGTTCTTAAAATAACACACAGGGCCCAATTTCACAAAACATCGTAAGCCTAGTTTTGCACATCCAATTCAAACTAAGCCTCGTTTAAGCTATCGATTGCCAAATCGTCAAATGCGAATTAAATTTGAACACGGGCGTAGGTAGGTGCCAAAACGTGTGTGTGTGTGTGTGTGTGTGGCGGGGGGGGGGGGGGGGGGGGCGGACACATATATATATATATATAAAACATCGCTGCTCCCACAAACACGAGTTGCGTGTGTTGCTCTTATATGTATATCCACTGGAACTTAAACTGGTAAAATTGATTCCCATGAGAATTCTTTTGTCTGTTCAGGAGGCTCAGCGATCGGAACATTAGACTTGTAGGCCTACCATCGTTTTCTATCACATCACGTTTATAACGTTAGGCGCAAGAACCAGTCTATTTGAGCGACCGCGATCGCTCAATCTTCGGAATAGCCATCTGTTGTGGTGAATGTCAGAAGAATCGAACACAGCAGTAACTTATAGATATCGGTCGTTCTCTACTCCAGAGACTCTTTTGCAAGCTTATTAAAGTGGGGCTACGCAAATCAAAATGAGAAACCAATAACTTAAATGAATTGTGTTTTATTGGTGTCACCGTTTAACAATAAATGTATGGGCCATAACTCTGTGAAAAATGGGTAAACCGCCAAGAAAGTTAAATTTTATAAAAGTTATACACAAAATTTCAGCTCAATATCTTGAGGCATTGCAAAAAACAAAAACTCCGGGAATTTTTATTATTATTATTATATCCAAGCTCCAGGACCCCGTTCCCGGAAGCGATCTTAGCCCTAAGATCAACTTAAGTGTGCTTACGGTAATCTTAGGGCTAAGATCGCTTCGTGGAACGGGGCCTAGGGCCATAACTTTGTCAACAATGGGTAAATAGCTATGAAAGTCAAACTTGATCTGTAACAGTACATGATAAAGGCATTGTGAAAAAAAACCCACCCGGAAAACTATATGTGGAACTGACAGACGGACAGACAAACAGATAGACAGACAGAAAGGCAAACAGACAGACAGACAGAAGGACGGCGATGAAATTAATTCACTGGATGTTTTCCAGTTGATTGTTTTCTGTGAAAATCATAATATTTTATTGGAGAGTTTTGGGAACTGCCAAAAACGGGTCAATTTCTAATGGTAAATATTTGTTTATTTCATGAAAATTGCAGTAAAATTATTAATATGAAAGAATTAGGTTTTTTAAAATAACCTTTTGTTTATCTACATGTCTGGACATATTTGCGTACTTCCGTAGCTTCCGTCCATTTGGAGTAGCTAAATATTTATATTTTTTTCATTTAAAAAATATTGTTGTCAACGTAGTAATTAAGAAATTAGTTGGCTTAGGTCTAAAAAAAACAATCGAGATATTTAATTTTGCATTACCATACTTATGTGTCTGTCCAACCAAGACCCGGTTACATTCCAGAAGAAATACCCTTTGAGCAAAGCTCTGGAAGAAATTAAGGATTGTGTAGCATCCAAATACATTATTTTCACATTTGTGTCTCAAGCTTTATCCATTGCTAATAAAGACATTGTATTTTCTTGGACACAAGGGCACATGGACCAGCACCCCAATAATAGTTTGGAATTTGTGAAATGAAAATTATAAACAAGATGTTTAAAAAGAAATCTTTGGTGTTTTGGGGAGGGGGAGGCAGATCCCCTATTTACCTCTTGGGTCCACCCTTAAACATGCACCATAGGTGTCGTGAACATGTATTTTAATTGGATGTCTGATGACCAGTAAATAATTAATGACAACAAAATACATTGATCTTCCTGGGTCAGCCAGTCATATATAGTTTTTAATCACAAACTGTACAGTGTAGTTTTTCGACAGCCCTTACTTTGTATTGTTGAAACAGTTTTTGAAAATGGTCCTGTATTTAACATACAAATGAGTCATAGTTAGCATGAAAAATAAATTGTGTATCGTTTATATACTGAGATATTCAATGTCTGTAAACATACTTATTTATCTTTGGTGTCATTTCTTATAGAACAGAACTGAAAAGTACTATTGCTAATATTACTGCACATATTAGGAATAAGTCCAGTAATAAAGGATAACCTTGTCTTCAACATTATTTCAGTTCGTACGTTTTTCTTACGCTATGATTCAGTAGCAGCATTTACATTTCCTAAAATTAATGGTATTTCAAGTTTCTTACGCTATGTTTCGGCAGTGACAACATTTGCATTTCTTAAAATTAATGGTATTTCAAGTTTCTTACGCTATGTTTCGGCAGTGACAACATTTGCATTTCTTAAAATTAATGGTATTTCAAGTTTCTTACGCTATGTTTCGGCAGTGACAGCATTTGCATTTGTTAAAATTAATGGTATTTCATGTTTCTTACGCTAAGATTTGGTGGCAGCATTTGCATTTCTTAAAATTAATGGTATTTCAAGTTCTTACGCTACGCTTCGGCAGAGACAGCATTTGAATTTCTTAAAGCTAATGATCTTTCGAGTTTCTGTAAAAATAAAACTCGTCCCCTAGAATCTTCTGACCACGGAAGACACACAGTCTTGTCCCAAACCGATTTCAAAAATGGCGGCAGTCGATGTGGTGGTATGTTGTCTTTAAGAATCACTATTATTCGATGCGTAATGTTTTGGATTGCGTGGATTGACGCCATTCTCATTTCAAATTCACACCACTCAGACTGTAAATAATTTTCCGTTACTATAAATATGGTCCTCCGACTTTGGTGAATGGAATCCGTAACATTCTGAGTAATGTAAAGTCCGCACTGAAAATCGCGTTCCCAAATACATAGGCAAAACGATTTTTCCTCTTCCAGCGGTTGTATAATATTATCATTTACCCACTGATAATCGTGTTGGCTGTAGGCAACGAAAGCGTCATACGGATTCTGAGATTCGTCTTCATTCAACTCCTGAAATAACATCATTCTTCCCCTGACCTTAAGAAGAACATATTTAATGGTCCAGTGGTGACGGTACAAGACGGCAGCTATCAGTATTATAGAGATGCACACAATGCAGACGCTAATAACAATGACAAAAATTTTGCGCCCCATGCAATTCAGTTTTACGTTTTGTATTGACTGAAACACAAACTTGGTATTCGAATAAGTCCCATCTTGTAGGATGCAAGTGTAGTCTCCTTCGATATCTAGCGTAACATTTGTAGAAAATAGCCACAGTATGAAGTCCAAGTTGTCACACATACACGAAAGGACGTTGCCACGTAAATGCAGCTTTAACACAGCTTTGCTGGCGGTGTGGTTATCGAGACTATTTCTCTCATCCTCTGATAACGTCTCTATTTTGTTGAAAGATAAATCAATTTCTTCCAGTTGAGAGAATTCACTAACATTGATGGGAATAGAGTCAAAGTCGTTCCGTGAAAGCAATAGGCGTTGTAGTTTAGTCTGATTGCGAAAAAACGTCGAATTAAACATCTTGCTGAAACCATTTCCAGCTAACGAAATGGTGGTGATTTTTGTGAGTCTGAGAAGAAACTTGTATGAATCGTCGGCTTCAAGACCAATGGATAGACTTGAATTATCCAAGAATAGCGTCTCGAGGTTGGGAAACGGGTGCAGAATGACCTCATTCAAATGTCTACACGCAGAGTTTGAAACATCTAAATAAGTAACAGTATTTAATCCCTTGATTACCGAGTCACAAGAAAAGCAATTTCCCGAATAGTCTACCTTTGCTAGGGGTGACCGGCCAACAAAACTAAAACTAACTGGTCTGCTTGGTCCCGTGTCAAACTGTCTGAAGTTGGCTTCAACCAAACGAGGAGGAAGTTTAAATTTTATTTCACCCACTCTTGAGGTTGTTTGAGAATCATACAGAAACGATGTCTCTCTATTACACTGCCTTGGTTTGAAAGGATCTTCTGCAAACGATTTTCTTTGGTATGACATGTCAAGAGTCTGCAAATTACGCGCACTTGATAATCGCGATAATAAACTAAATGTTATATCAGTATTGTTGAGAACATTTCCCTTCAGACTTAAATGCACGATAGAGTTCAGAATCGGTCCGCTAAAGACGTCCTCGGATACATTTAAAAGACTGTTAAAAGAAAGATCGAGGCTTTTGAGGGCAATTTGTGACAGATAAGAAGCTGTCTTTGCAGTGATCTGGGTATAGTTTGCTGCTATCGTCTGCTTTGAAACGTACGGATTAACTCTACTAAAGTTGATCTTTTCCATAAATCTCGTATGGCCTCTTACACAGAAAGAATTCAGTGATTCAAGAGCATTGTAGATCTTTAGATTCGTGTTGCCACTGAGATCCAACTCCTGTAGATAGAGCAGAGGTTTGAACGCGAGACTGTCGACAGACACCAGCTCGCAGTGAGATAAATCTAGAACAGTCAGGTGTGTATTCTCCAAGTTGTGAAACGTATCGCCAAGGAGAGCGTTTGTTTGGCAGTTTGGGAATCCAAGTCTCAGACGAGAGAGGGCCTTCATTTTCTGAAAGCCTGGTCCGAAAAACAGTCTGGTCCAGCCATGCAGTGTGAGATTTTGTAGAGATACCAAAACCGACAAAGCTTTGTCGGGATATTCCGATTTGCTGTCTTTACTTGGACAGTTGTCATGAAGACGCAAAGAGATTAAGCTATTTGCCTGTGATACGAACACATCGTCTGTAAAACTTCCGTCTGAACTTAACATGTTATTACTAATATCCAAGGTAAACAATATCGCTCCGAAAAAGGATTGTCTGTTTAAATATGAAATGTAATTGGTCGAGAGATTTAGATGCCCAACCAATGAGACGAATACACCACCTTCTATCTTTTCGATGTCGTTACAGCTTAGGTCAAGCCAATCCAAGTGAAGTCCACTAAAAGAACCGTTTTCAATGAGCTTTATTCGATTCCTCGACAGATTAATGTAGTTGAGATTAGTCAGATTAATGAACGAGTTTTTCGGCAGTATACTGATTTTGTTGTTACTCAAATCCAACACAGTTATGTTGATTGGTATGTCTGTTGGTATACTAGCCAACCCTTCCCCACTTCGGTTATACACGTAACTGGTATAACCTTGACGGGTAGTTTTCCTCGAGATAACGTTGTTGGTAGTTTCCCCAGAGATATCGTTGTTGGTGTACGTTTGACGGGCAGTTTTTCCAGAGATATCGTTGTTGGTGTACGTTTGACGGGCAGTTTTCCCAGAAATATCGTTGTTGGTGTACGTTTGACGGGCAGTTTTCCCAGACAGGTTATTGTTGGCATACCCTTGAGAGACAATTTTACTAGACAGATCGCTGCTGGTCCCTTGGCGAGTAGTTCTTTTAGGCAGGTAGCTGCTGATGTTCGCTTTATCTTCAAGTTTTCCAGCCAAGTGGTCGTTGGTGTACGCCTGGCGGGGAATTTCTTCAGATTGGCTGACTATTCTTCCAAACAAGCTGCTGGTGTACTTTTGATGAGTGGTCTTAAGTTTTTGGCTGGTGTTGGCCTCGCGATCAGTTTTTCTAAACAAGACATTTTTGTTGTACGCCTGATGGGTAATTTTGTCAGAGAGGTCGTTGATAGTGTTCGCCTCGCGGGAAGTCAGGGTTTTGTCTGTGGGCGCGTTTGCTCGTTTCTAGAAGTGTTCTTCAAAGGAGGTCTTTTATTGACGTGTGCCATCTTTTGCAAAGGTTCTTCACACCATGACATTGTCATAAGCATAAGTAGGACAGCAGTAATGAACATTTTGATTGAAAGTCTCTGAAAAAGATAATGAATTAAACGTGCACACTTTCTTCTGCATTAAAGAAACGAACAAGAAACTTTAATTATACTCGTATTATTATTATTTTTTAATCCAATCAATCAATAATCAAACATGTGACAATTGTGAAGCATTGATTAGAATTGGAGAGAGAGAATGAAAATTGCAGCCAATTTTGATGCATATTCTGTACAGAAAGTAAAAGGTTTGTCTTGTTTTGTGACACCACTAGAGCACACTGATTTGTTAATCATCGGCTATTGAATGTCAAACATTTGGTAATTTTGACATATAGTCTCAGAAAGGAAACCCGCTACATGTTTCCATTAGTATCAAGGGATATGTTATATGCACCACCCCACACGATAGCACATACCACGGCCACTGGCTGGATCAAGAAATAGCCCAATGGGCCCACCGATGGGGATCTATCTTAGATTGCCAGCGCCCCGTACTAATCGTTATGATCGTACCAGGGGCGTAGTGTGGTCTAAATCTGGGATGGGGTTCGAATATGATCCTAGCTAATCTGTTTGTATACATGTATATACATTTTCCCTGGACACTTATATGAATAACCTCATACCGCACTGTAAATTAATTAATGTTTTAGCCTCGTCCGGGGGGGGGGGGGGGGGGGTCCCTTTTATACCCCTACCTTGCCTACTCCCATGCACTGTAAATTAATTAATTTCGCCTCATCGATGGGGGTTCCGAACACACTTATGCCCCCCCCCCCCCCCCCCCCCGCCTACTGCCATGCTTTGTAAATTAATTAATGTTTTAGCCTAATCGGTGGGGGTTCCGAACCCACGTATGCCCCACCTTTCATGCCCAACCCCCGCCTACTATGACTGTACGAAGTGGTGTAATGTTAGAACATCAACGTCAGTAATGTTTTGTAATATAAATATGTAGTATTGATGTATGAATATCTATATATTCTATACATGTTTGTCGGGTTTGACTATTACATATAATGTATATATTTTGACGCACTGGCGCAGGGAATAATTAAATCCTTTCTAGCCTCTCAAATTGTCTCATGTCGTTGCTGGGATTCGAACCTGTGGCACCGAATCGCCCACACCTTGCAGGTTTTCCATTTAACACACCATATGATTGGAGCCTACAAGTTACGCGGTCGATTCCGCGTATGTGCATTAAACAGTGGGCATACCTGGCACTGGTTAGTATGTATTGATGTATAAATATCTATATAATATGGTATGTATGTCTATATGACTATTACATACATTGATACTTACGCACTAGCGCAATGTATAATTAAATGTATGTATGCACGTATGTATGTATGTATGTATGTATGTAAGGGTGCATGCATACATGCATTTAATACATTACATTACACAGAGGGTGATTTATTAAGAAAAAGATATATACTCGCGAAAAAAAGTTCCTATGCACCAAATAATTGCATATAGAATATAATTTACTTGAAATGAAATGAAAGTGTAACCACTCCCGTCGATATTCCTGCGGTGTCCTGTCAATTGCATGAACTATTCATGCTTTGTGACCACAAGTTGCATTACTAGCATTCTTTGTCACGTGCTCCTGTTTGACGTCATTTTTCTTTTTTCTTTAAAACTATTGGACTGCTTAAAACAAACGCTATTGTATCAGAACACTATGCAATGGATTTAGGGGTACTAGGGATCTTCCATCAGGGAGTTGACAGGTGACACACTCAGAAGAATTTTTTTGGAATGTTGGTTTATCTGATAGTCGTCAGTGGAAGATGCCACGCCTCCCAGAAAACTGGACTCCTTCGAACGATGGGCTATGATTGAGGTTAGAATGGCACAAACGCTGTTGCTTAGTTATTTATGTATTCATTTTTATGTTCATCCTAGAAACACTATGATGCAATAGGAACTGCGGAGATATATTCTCGACAGTTTTAGGGGTACTAGGGATCTTATTCATGTTTAGGGAGTTGACAGGTGACACCACGTCAGCATGGTGCATAATCATAAGCGTACGAGACAGTGGGGCAACTGCCCCAACCCCCTTCCCTCCCCCCCCCCCCCCCACCCCCCACCCCCAATGCTGGACCAAAACCTCAAATTCGGGCAAAACTGATAGAGATATTCGGAATTTCTAGCAAAATGTGCTAACCTGAGACCTTTTTACCGTGCACTTCCATCATTCTACCCTCAAAATTAGTTGTAGTCCATGTAAAACTGCGTAGTGATTCGGTTGCAACCATATACGGTATAATTGTAATGTTAATATGAATAAATAATGTTATCCGGATTCGGGCATTTTCGTTGAATTTAGACAAAAGCCAGCCTGCCCCCCCCCCCCCCCCCCCCCCCCCCCACACACTCCTACACAAATGAGAACCCGTGCGCCTATGTGCATACTATAAAACAATATGCTGTGCCATTTAGAAGCTACTAAAATCTGCTGTGCGTACTGAAAATATGGACGATTCTCGCACCATTTTCTTCTACCATAACCCGTAGAGAATGAGTCCTATATTAAGTCGTCTATCGGGTTGCAGTCGTGAGGTAAGAAAGAAAATTCTGAATGTTGGGGGAAAATAAACCATTGGAGAAGTAAAGAAGTAGGCTTTGTCTTTGTCCTAGAAAAAGAGACTACAAACTGTGATAGAACAAAATGGCCAGCAGCTTATTGACCCCACACATAATATACAACAGGTATGATCAGCAGCTTAGCATTTTCAGGACATTACTTTTTTTTTCTTTTTCTATTTTACACCATTTTAAACGTAAGCTATTTTTTTACAGTCATGAAAAAAAGAGAGAAAAAAGTTAACAGTTTGCTTTGTTTAACGACACCACTAGAGCACATGTATGTCAAACATTTGGTAATTGTGACATGGAGTCTTAGAGGGGAAACCCGCTACATTTTTCCATTAGTAGCAAGGGGTATTTTGTGTGCTCCGTCCCACAAACAGGATAGCACATGCCACGGCCTTTGATATATATCAGTCGTGGTGCACTGGCTGGAACGAGAAATAGGCTAACCAAATGGGCCCACCGACGGGGATCGATCCCAAACCGACCGCGCACCAAGCGAGTGCTTTACCACTGGGCTACAAACCGGCCTTAAAAAATGAGAAAAAAGTAAGCTATATACCAAATGTGTTCGACCCATCCATTTTGCCATTTCACTGAAGTCCCGAAAAAAATTGGCAACTCTTTTCTTGGCTTGCGTTACATTAATTAATTTAATTTAATTGGTTAACATACACTCCCCCGCTCCACTGCCTCTTTTTCAAAATTATTCCTTAATTTAAATATCCTTCTGGGTGCGGGGTGGACTGGATTTATTTATATATACCAGTTTGGTATAATAATATACATTTATATATACCAACCTGGGGGGGGGGGGGGGGGGGATGATTTAGCTCAGTCGCCTGAGGTCGAACCACCTCAGTGGATCCATTCAATTGATTGTTGTTGTTTTTCTCATTCCAACCAGTGCATTACAACTGGTCAAAGGCCGTGGTATGTACTTTCCTATCTGTGGGAAAGTGCATATAAAAGATTCCTTGCTGTATTAGAAAAAATGTAGCGGGTTTCCTCTGATAATTACGAGTCAGAATAGACGATGATTAATTAATTAAACCAGTGGTGCAGGGCCGTAGCTAGCGGGAGGGTGTGTGGGGGGGGGGGGGGGAGGGGGCTGAAAAAAATCCGAAAACAATTATAGAAACTTAAAGAAAATTATCTTCTTAACCGTTTAGGGAGTTTTAGACTATTAACTACTCAGTTGCCCCCCTCCCCACTTTCCTTAAAATCCTAGCTACGGCCCTGTAGTGTCGTTAAACAAAATAAACTTTATATACCAAACCGAAACTTTTCATCAATTATACGACATAACAGAGTGGTTTTGTACATAATAGCCATGTTTTGTGTTGCGTACTTTAGTCCGTATTCTGTTTTTTTGTGGGTTTTTTTTTTTTTTAATGAATCACCTGATATACTAGTACGGTTATCTTATTACATTAATACATGTACAGTATTGCTACAATTATAGCCGTAATCAATAATTTTACAAACATTAAAAGAAATTAAGTGTTGATGAATCGTAAACTACCTGATTGCTATCCGACAGTCTCTCTGTAGATGATGAACTAACACGTCAGTATGCCCACTAGTTAGGTCATTTTGCCGTCTTTGTAAAGGGAAAAAAAACAATCACGGGTCACTGAATACAAACATCCCAGTATGAACTCGCCGTGGTGAAACATTATAGACATTACTCAGTAATGTAAAACTAGTATAATAAAAGCCAGGCCTAATATTAAAGGGACATACACGTGAAATTTAACACTAAGTTTAGTTAATCTACAAACCTGTAACACATTTGGATAAAGTTACAATTGACTGAAACATGAGTCTGTGACTTTGAAATGGTGAAATACCCTCTAAAATAGACTATAACTCGACTCCATAACTGTTACTTCTCAGAGGCACGTGCGTTTTTAAAAATATGAGAAATGCATTTTGTGATATTAAAAACACCAGGATAAACAAAAACACTTCGAATGTACGGAAATTGATAATCTCAACAATAAAATCTAAGTAAAGTATGATTTAAGTTATCAAAAAACGGTTATAATAGTCAAAAATATGCGTTAGTGTTTAAAAACTAGGGTATGTCCCTTTAAGTTTTAAACCCATCAGTATCACACATAAATGTGTTAATTCTCTTCTTCAAAACATATGTATGAGCAACTATTCCATATTCAACCGATTTTTTGTACAATATATATATATATTATTATTATTATTTTTTTTTTTTTTTTTTTTTTTTTTTTTTTTTTTGGGGGGGGGGGGCTGGTTTTTACTCGAATTAAACAAAAATGCTCGAATCTTGAAAATAACATTTATTCAGCTATATAGGGTTGAAAAACGAATCACTATGCATTTTTACATGGATTACAACTAGTCTTGTGGGTAAAATGATGGAAATACATGGTAAAAAGGGGGTCGAGGCGTAGCCCAGTGGTACAGCGCTCGCTTGATGCGCGGTCGGTTTGGGATCGGTCCTCGTCAGTGGGCCCATTAGGCTATTCCTCGCTCCAGCCAGTGCACCACGACTGGTACATCAAAGGCCGTGGTATGTGCTATCCTGTCTATGGGATGGTGCATATAAAAGATACCTTGCTGCTGGTCGAAAAGAGTAGCCCATAAAGTGGCGACAGCGGGTTTCCTTCTTCAATATCTGTGTGGTCCTTAACCATATGTCTCACGCCATATAACCGTAAATAAAATGTGTTGAGTGCGTCGTTAAATAAAACATTTCTTTCTTTCTTTCTTTGGTAAAAAGGTCTCCGGTTAGCACATTTCCCCCGAATATCTCTATCATTTTTGCCCGAATTTGACGGTTTGTTCCAGTTTGCACAACCACCACCACCACCCTACCTCGTTTCGTACACTTATGGTGCGTAGTGATTCGTTTGTAACCCTATATAGCTGTTTGGTAATAAGGCTAATATGAATAAACTTTGTTATCCAGATTCAGGCATTGTCGTTTAATTCTGTCAAAAAATGAGCCTGCTTCCCTACTAAAATGGGAGCCGAAACGCCTATGAACATGTTGTATTTCCATGGCACCCCCAACACACACACACACACACACACACACACACACACACACACACACACTTCAAATGAAGTTCGAGGGAAGAGTGCCCAGCACCCCCACCACACACACACACTTCAAATGAAGTTCGAGGGAAGAGTGCCCAGCACACCCCCCCCCCCCCCCCACCACATACACACACACACACTTCAAATGAAGTCAGAGGGAAGAGTGCCCAGCACCCCCACACACACACAGACCTGCGCTTCACTTCAGGAAGCATCGATGAGTCCTATTCATTCAGTTCAACTTATTTTCGTGCTTATATCAAATTAAGGTTCAAACACGCTGTCCTGGGCATACACCTCAACTATCTGGGCTGTCTGTCCAGGACAGTTCGTTAGTTTGTTAGTGGTTAGTGAGAGAGAAGAGGGTGTAGTGGCCTTACACCTACCCATCGAGCCCTTAAGAACTCGCTCTGGGTTGGAGCCGGTACCGGGCTGCGAACCCTGTACCTACCAGCCTGTAGTCCGATAGCTTAACCGCTGCGCTACCGAGGCCGGTGATGAGTTATATCAAGACCTCGTGCGTCCCTTTACTATTTATAGTTTTTATTTCAAAAGATATATTGAAAACAAAATACACCGAACTTTCAATTCGTCCGCATTCCACAAACGGCTGACATCCCATTGGCTAATCTCAAGGTTTCTGTATGACATCCGCCTTGACTAAACAATGCTTTTATAGCAGCCTGTTAAAAGTTAACTTGTGCTAGGTCAAGATGCATTCACATGATTTAGTCTGAATGAAATCAGGTCAGATGGTTTAAGCTACAGTGAGCAATAGGGTACAGTTGGACAGTAAGTGATATTTTAAATCACAGTTACTGTCCGTTTGTTAAACGATATACAGTATACAAAAACTGGTATATTCGCCAAACTTCATTTTGTTTATTTTGTTTTAAATGAGCACTTTATTATATTAGCAGAAACATATTGAAATACAAAGTACCACATAGTTCAAAATAATAAATTAAAAAATACATGTAATTAAAAAAAAAAAAAAATTCTGATATTTACACATTTTGTAATTATACACAAATTATTTGATTGGTGCATACAGTAAGTATTGAGTCTACCGAGTTGTTCATTGCGAGTAATTATTGAGTCTACCGAGTTGTTCATTGCGAGTAATTATTGAGTCTACCGAGTTGTTCATTGCGAGTAATTATTTTTTATTTCACTTGATCCAACAATTTGGCTGTGGTGTTTATATATTGCGTAATTTAAAAAAGTATTACATAAAATAAAAAAATACACAGAAAATATAAGGGAATAAATATGAAAAGTATTGAAATTATGCACAAAGCCAGGGTATTACGTTTAATGTATTGACAAGGGCCGGGACATAGCCAAGTGGGTAAAGCGCTCGCTTGATGCGCGATCGGTCTAAGATCAAACCTCGTCGATTGGGCTATTTCTTGTTCCAGCCAGTGCACCACGACTGGTATATCAAAGGCCGTGGTGTGTACTATCCTGTCTGTGGGATGGTGCATATGAAAGATCCCTTGCTACTAATGGGAACATGTAGCGGGTTTCCTCTCTAAGACTATTATCAAATGTTTGACATCTAATAGCCAATGATTAATAAACCAATATGATCTAGTGATGTCGTTAAACAAAATAACCAACCTTTTTGACGATTTCGTTTTGATACTTTTATTTTTAAAATGATGCACAGTACAAAATTATTTTTAAGAAATAATTATATCTAATGTGCGTTGTGAACTAAAATGATGGTAGACTGGCACTGGCGTAGACAGGATTTTATATTGGGGGAGGGGGGGGGGGGCAACCCACACTATGTATGTATGTATTGATGTATGAATATCTATATATTGTATATATGTCGAGGTTGACTGTTACATACATAGATATTAACGCACTGTCGCAGGGGTTAATTAAATCCTTTCTGGCCTCACAAATTGTCCCATGTCGTTGCTGGGACTCGAACCTGTGGCACCGAATCGCCCGCAAACTGCAAGACTAAACACTATACGCTCTGAGCTTTTGACGCATCCATGTATGTATGTATGTATGTATGTATGTACATGTGTGTATGTATGTATGTATGTATGTATGGTTTTTTCTAACTACACCCAAACGTCTTTTTCTTCTAGGGTAAAACGCACTATTTACTTCCTCTAAGCCCTCACTCCACAACCACCATTTTGAGATTGCCTTTTTATGCTGAAAACCTATGGAGTATTCAATATGAGACTCGACAGCGGTCGTGCAAACTAGTTCACCGATAGAAAATCTTAAAAAAGCAAATCTTAAAATGTTGGGAGCAAAAATAACACTCGATGAAATCAAGACGTGTATTTTATTCCGGAAATGAAAAAAAAAAGAAAAAAAAAAAGAAAAAGAAAGACTATGAGCCGCGCGCGGGAAAATAAAATGGCCAATCGATCATAGTTGTTAGTACGTGTACTGGGGATGTTAAATAGGTTTTCATTCGTTGAAGCATTTTATTTACGTGTTTTCTTGGGGTTTTTGGGGGTTGTTGTTTTTTAAACATGCGCCATTTTAAAAGTAAAGCATGCATCAAAATAGACATTGTGCCATCAATGACAAACATAAACCCGTTTTGTAAATATATATATATTCTGTATTTTTTTCACATTTCAGCTTCAAAAAGGTTGGACTTTTTAAATCAACCGATATATTCAGTGTTTAAATTCTGGCAAAATGCGCTGGCCCGAATACTTTTCACCATATATTTCCATCATTCCACCCACAATATTAGTTGTAATCCATATAAAAATGCGCGGCGATTCGTTTGCTACCCTATATAACTGTTTGGCAGTAATGTTAATACGAATACAGGTTGTAATCCTTATTCGGGCACTTTTGTTTAATTCGGGCAAAAATCAGCCTGTCCCCCTACAAAAATAGGATCCCTTACGCCTACGTACAAAAATAATATATCGCGAAAAAACAAAATGCATGTTAACGTTTGTTTTGTTTAACAACACCATTAGAGCGCATTGGTATAAGATGCATCTGCTACTGGATGTCAAACATTTGGTAATTCCTTAGAGGAAGCCCGCTACATTTTCCCATTAGCAGCAGGGGATCTTAAAAGGTGTTGAACCTACTATCGTTTGTCATTATGGATTTTATTTGTAGCATGTGATATACAAGAAGACATATACAAATATTTTAACAAACTGGGTTTTATTGATTTTTAGAAAAAACCCACAATAACATTCTCAGATACCGTTTAAGTTTTCTAAAATAACGTTGAGAACCTAAAACAGTATTAGTGCAACTTAATCGCCATTTCTTCCCATCATCATCATCATCCTTCTCGTGGTCGGCACCGGTGTGGTAGGGGTGGTAGTGGTAGTAGTACTTAGTTTCTTGAAGAAATTCTCAAAGAATATGAGCTGAACGTCTTCACTGCATTGCTGCGACAACTCGAGGAAGTAGTCGAACAATCTGAAAACAAAAAAGGTCCAGGGACCCATTTCACTAAACATCGTAAGTTTACGTCTGCTACTAGCAGTTATACCGGTCGTGCGTTTGCACGTGTTTGGCGTCCATTTCACGCAGAAAATTACATCATTACGGCAGTTGGAGTATTTTAAGGACAACAGACAATTAAACTATATTTGTTTAACTATAATAGTACCGGCCTCGGTGGCGTCGTGGTTAGGCCATCGGTCTACGGGCTGGTAGGTATTGGGTTCGGATCCCAGTCGATGCATGGGATTTTTAATGCAGATTCCGACTCCAAACCCTGCTCAATGAGTAAAACCACTTGCACCGACCAGTGATCCATAACTGGTTCAACAAAGGCCATGGTTTGTGCTATCCTGCCTGTGGGAAGCGCAAATAAAAGATCCCTTGCTGCCTGTCGTAAAAGAGTAGCCTATGTGGTGACAGCGGGTTTCCTCTTAAAAACAGTGTCAGAATGACCATATGTTTGACGTCCAATAGCCGATGATAAGATAAAAAATCAATGTGCTGTAGTGGCGTCGTTAAATAAAACAAATTGTACTATAATAGTAATACGAATTGTGGTTTAGTCGTAGATTTACGTTTACGTGCAAAACTAGGCTCACGATGTTTTGTTAAATTGGGCCCTGTATGTTATTTTAAGAACCAGACATAAGCCTACACGTAGATCTCAGGTAGTTCAGGTTTATATGGGTAAGATTTGCTATTGGTTTATGCTCTTTAATTATGTTTTTAAACATAAGATAAATCTAACGGACGTAAGACATATTCTCTGTCTCCCACCCAACCCAACCCCAGTTCTGACGCACAGAGCATTCCTCAAGAAACATAATTGAAAACCAGTTGATTTGTGAATGAGATTACGTCAAGAAGAAACATTAACGCTAGCAGGGCTGTATTTATCCTAAAGTAGGTCTAACAGGGATGGGGTCGTTCGGTAAAAAAAACCCCACAGAATCAAGGCACAGTAATAGTTTTCTCCAGCTACATAAAAGCGGGGATTTTAAACCAGCTGAATTAACAAAATTCAGAGTAAATTCCTGTTATACTAAAACGGTATTTTATCTGGCTAAATAAAAAGACACCAAAGCACAGTAAATTGTATCTCATAGTCTATTACTTGACATTTTAAGGTAACTTGCATGCCTGGAAAGCTATACCAGCAGAAGCTTCGGCTCTTGGTAGAATCATCCAAACTGGAATGATACCGCGCCTATGCTGGCGAACTATATATAATTATAGATCTGGCAGCAAACGACATAGAACATATGCTATGCACCAGACCCAGCTTCTGTGTATTTTCGGGCCTTTGTTTTCTCAGGACTGGCTACAAATATTACATATCTAATGGTCAACTCCATCCAATAATTGGTGGTGATGTGAGACTAGTAATTTTTCATGGAAACTAGAAACCTTTTATGTTACTATCTACCCCCCCCCCCCCCCAAAGACACCCCCCACCCCACCCCGTCCAATGAACATATATATATATAACTGTCGTTGCATATAGCTTTAATAAAACATAAATTCAACTTACCGCGTTGAAAGATCCATGACAGCAGGCTCTGATAGACCGAATATGTGAAAGAGGGCGCGGCAGTTTTCTTCGTTTGCAATGACGTCACAGAACTGAGGCTGGTCAAAACAGGTCTTGCCAGAGTTGTCTTTCTCTATGAGTGTCTGAAGCGATAGCTTGTCCACTTCCTGACAGTTCCTGGAATTTGTGCCCTTCCATAGATTTCTAGTTTGACATCTCCTGACGCTATCAATATATCTGAGACCCTGTGAATGTACTTAAAAATTTGAACATGGAGAGAGAGAGAGAGAGAGAGAGAGAGAGAGAGAGAGAGAGAGAGAGAGAGAGAGAGAGAGAGAGTCAAAGACCCAGATAAAGAGTAGAATTTTATTATGGAGCGAGAGAATAAGAGAGAAATGGGGGTGGGGGTGGGGAGAGATATAGAAATGGAGAGGGAAAGACGCAATAAAGGTACATGCATGCATAGTACTTAAATGGTTAAATATAACAATAATTTACTAGTATACGTGGTATCTATAATATATTATACGTCGCATATTCACATGGTTACTGAATTTATAAAGTTCAATATATGGTACCCCAACGTCTTGAATTAATAGTATAGAGGCATATATATATGAGTAAATACAAAGGATGTATCCCATTTTCATAACAAATGTATTTAATTATTACAGTAATAATGTTTAATTACCAGTCTATCAAATTCTGACTGTTTTTCGAGTGAGTTTCTGCAGTATTGTTCCAGCACTGGTTTCACCTGGCAGTTGGCCACGTCGTCATTGAAACAGGAAGAGTAAAATTGGCAGATCCCTCGTACAGCTAGCATGCGACATCGGTTTCTTTCTGCAAATGAATGCCATTTTAAAACTATATTGTGGCACCCAATTCAAAATATTAAGAGAGAGAAACACAGAGAGTCTGAGAGAGAGAGAGAGAGAGAGAGAGAGAGAGAGAGAGAGAGAGAGAGAGAGAGAGAGAGAGAGAGAGAGAGAGAGAGAGAGAGAGAGAGAGAGAGAGAGAGAGAGAGAGAGAGAGAGAGAATAATATAGGTATATTCACGAAATATATGTTTTCGAGGGGGCGGAGGCGGAGCATGTCTCTTTTGGCCCTCAAATTTCCACCCATATGATCATCGCACTTGAACTTACATGTTGGTGACCAATACATAATAAATAAAAATGATATATGCCTATATGCTACAATAAGAAATCCAACACTCGTATAATATCCTAACTCCTGTTACATATGCATGCATGGAAACGCTCGCATGCATACACACACACACACACACACGCGCGCGTGATGTCAGTGGGGACTAATCTTCACAAGCATCGGTACATATCAGAATGACCACAGACGTGCGACTATAGTTGAATATAAATTTATACAGAAAAAAATTACTGTGTCGTAAACCACATGAATTACTATCAGCACAATTCCTGCAATATTAAAAAACCAAAATGTTCACATGCAGCTATAGTTCCTTACCATTGGCATTAGTCCTATTTGGTCGTGGTCTTGAAGGTCTAAAAGGCCTAGAGGGTCGTGAAGGTCTAGAAGGCCTAGAAGGTCTAGAAGGTCTCGAAGGCCTCGAAGGTCTCGAAGGTCTGTTAATTGGAAATGGCGGCACATCGGGTCTTTGTCTGGAGTCGTCAGTGAAATCACCTTTCGACATCCACCAAAGCGGATCCTTGCTTAGCCCACGTGGAGGAGTTCGGTTTCCACCGTACCTCATACAGGATATTCCAGCTACACATAGCAAAAGCAAGGTTGCAATTTGTAAATGCATGGCGTGTTTAATGACAAACTCAGACGGAGGGGTAAAAGGCAAAGTTTCACTGGCATGAAGGTTATATACTTTCTGGAGGTGAGAGGGGGAGACTGGTGTGAAAAGGAAGTGTTCTGTAATTGGCTAAACTGTATCTCCACGAGGACGCGTGTAATTGTAAAACGTTTTTGACACCTAAGGTGTAATATATTCTACAAACAGCAAACAGACAGAGTCGGAGAAGAATTTTGATGTGCACAGTTCTTGTTCCGTGTATTTTAACCCTTTGGCTTCAGTCGGCATTAAAGGCGCCAAAGCCATCATAATATATCAAAATCAATGTGCTTTAATGGTGTCGTTAAATAGAACAAATTTTCACTTTGATATATCAATCGTGGATCTCTGGTTGAGATGGAGAAAAGAGGACAAATTGAGCTGTTCTAAAAACCTTTCACAACAATATTATAAATTATTAATTGTATACCATGTAAAAATACGTCGCGATTCTTTTCAAACTCTCTATATAGCTGTTTGGTAGTAATTACATGTACTACAAATGTGAATAAACGTTGTTATCAAGCATATTCATTTAATTCGGGCCCAAATCAGCTTCCCCCCCCCCCCTTCCTCCTCCCCTCAAAAGAGATCCCGTTCCATATGGCTCTACCGCATATCTCGCATGGATGTGTGTGTGTGTGTGTGTGCGTCTGTCTGTCTCTCTCTATCTGTGTGTTTGTGCGTCTGTCTGTCTGTCTGTCTGTCTCTCTCTCTCTCTCTCTCTCTCTCTCTCTCTCTCTCTCTCTCTCTCTCTCTCTCTCTCTCTCTCTCTCTCTCTCTCTCTGTGTGTGTGAGTACAAGTACACATGTACGTGTAAAACTAAAACAAGATTTAGAAGTTAAGTGGTGAGGCATCGTGAACTCACTGTCGGTTTACAGAGAGTACCTGTAATGTTTGAACATGGATAATCAGACTGGTGTAAAGACGTACCTAGTGATATACCCATGTTGACATCACTGACTGGACAACATACATCTGTCGCAGTTAAATGCAATGAAAATATTTGAAAACGAAAGTCACGTTGCTGTTACTAAAAACAATGTTATCCCACGGAATTCTTAATGAGAGTGGGAGTGAAGTTTGACTGTCCTGGGCCCCGTTCCACGAAGCGATCTTAACCCTAAGATCAACTTAGGGTAGCTATGCGTCTAAGGTAATCATGACTAAATATTATATTGTTCCCACATGGGAGGGTAGTGGGTTGTTAATTACTTTACAACGTTCTTAATTGTAAAGTGAGGACACCTTCAAAATATATGGAACTAGTATAGAAACTAAGATAAAACAAATGTTTCTGGTTTTGATTTTCGATGTCCTTAACACAGTTGTACATATCACTGAAATTGTACCCCCATCCCCACTTCGGTACAGAAAAGAAAAATGTGGATTTTTCACTATATGTTCATTTTGTTTATAATGTCTTTTAATATGTCATTTATAGTGGGTTTTTTGGCTGAACGAGTACGTTTTTGTAGCCAAAAACCCCCCAGTATGGCGGAAATCCAATATGGCGGCTTAAACGTATGTATGTGAAACAAAATATAGCTAATTGTAATATATCGTTTTCTTATGTTTTTAAGAGGTCATAAAGACGTTTCTGAGGTCCAACGTGCATTTTGACATTACCCAACACCGTAATCCAAGATAATTGCCCAATACCATAAAGACCGTCTTCAGCAATGAACTGAGAAAATCATGAATTCAAATACAGAATCATTCGATAGTTGTTGTTTTTTAATAAGAGTACATGTGTACAGGAAAAGTGACCAACATTTCAGTGTACTCATTTAGCCTGACATTAGTGTTTTAGTGTGACATTAGTGTGACATGGGTACATTTTGAGATTAGCAGCATAAGTGTCCAAAAAGCAGTTCTTTACAGACGGAAAATGTTACTTGTCGTAGGGACTAAAAGTACAATATCTTTGTCTTAATGGACCTTTAAAAATAATATTTTGAGATTTCCTTTTTGTAATTTTTGACACAAAATCCGGTACATTTTTACGTTAGCAATAACGGATTTTCTCTCACAGACGGGACATCACATCCATTGTTGTGGGACACTGGTTGAGATGGGGGGAAATAATCAAAGAATGTGTCCTTCGAGGGGAATCGATCCTTCGATCCAAGGAACTGTGTAGAGTGCTCTGCCAAATGAACTAGTTCCTGCACCCGTTTGGTGTTGAAACTCTTTGGGTGGGAACATAGTACCTGTCTTCTATCCAATGGATGTAGCCTAGTGGTAAAACACTCGCTTGATGCGCGGTCGGTCTCGCTCTAGCCAGTGCACCACGACTAGTATACCAACGGCCGTGGTATGTGCTATCCTGTCTGTGGGATGGTGCATATAAAAGATCCCTTACTACTAATGAAAAAATGTAGTGGGTTTCATCTCTATGACTATATCAAAATGACCTATGTTTGACATCCAATAGCCGATGATTAATAAATCAATGTGCTCAAGTGGTGTCGTTAAACAAAACAAACTTTTTTTATATCCAAAGTTTTAACAATTGCATCACCAAAGAAAGAAATGTTTCATTTAACGACGCACTCAACACATTTTATTTACGGTTATATGGCGTCAGACATATGGTTAAGGACCACACAGATTGAGAGAGGAAACCCGCTGTCGCCACTTCATGGGCTACGCTTTTTGATTAGCAGCAAGGGATCTTTTATATGCACCATCCCACAGACAGGGTAGTACATACCACGGCCTTTGCATCACCATGGCCAGTTACTAAACTCTAATGTGTGTGGTCACACCATTCAGAATAGCACGGCCGCGATCCCACAGCATGTGTACAGACACATATTACATGAACAAACAAAAAGAGAAGTTTTTGTTTAACGACATCACCAGAGTACATTATTTATTGGATGTCAGATATTTGGCAATTCTGACATATAATCTTTGAGAGAAACCTGCAACATTTTTCCATTAGCAGCAAGGTATCTTTTATATGCACCATCCCACAGATAGGATAGAACATACCACAACCTTTGATATACCAATCGTGGCGCACTGGCCGGAACGAGAAATAACCCCAGGGGCCCACTGATGGGGGATGGATCCCACACAGACCACGCATCAAGCAATCGTTTTACCACTGTGCTACGTCCCGCCCCATGGAGAAACAAATGTTCTAATGCCTGGGCGAGGATATACCAATTGTGTTGACTTCTGCAGACAGGAGCAGTAGAACATGTAACCATGAGGACCATTCTCTCACTTCCACCCCCACCCCCCACCCCATTACTATGCTCTGAAGGCTGGAAATATCCTTGCCTCACAGTCACACTATCAATTGCACAATGCAGGACCTGCATAGAATATGTTCCAATGGGCAAGGACATGACAAATTTTTTAACTGTTGTGGATTGTCAAGTGCGACCTCAGTCGAATCATATACATACAAAATACACGCCTGTGTGCAGTCCAAGTCCACACGTTCAAGAATCGAATGTTATGGACTACTGGAATGCCGTAAGTGGCTGGGCCCCAATTTCACAAAACATCGTAAGCCTAGTTTTGCACGTAAACGTAAATCTACGACTAAACCACAATTCTTATTACTATTATAGTACAACATATATAGTTAGAAATACACATATTTAATTTTCCTTTGTCTTTAAAATGCTCCATCTTCCTTAATGATGCAATTTTCTGTGTGAAATAGATGCCAAACATTTATAAACGCACGGCCGGTATAACTACTAGTAGCAGACGTAAACTTACGATCTTCAGTGAAATAAGCCCCTGGGCCCCGTTCCACGAAGCAATCTTAGCGCTACGATTACCGTATGTGCATAACTACCGTATGTGCTTAAGGCGATCTTAGTGATAAAAGCAATCTGACAACACTTTGCACATTTTGTACTGATGCCAATGAGACCTCCTTCAATATGCATATAATCTGTTGGCACTTCTGTACAAAACATGTAACACACACATACACGAAACAGTTAGTTTGTTTAATTTAACACCACAGAACACATTAAGTAATCATCGGCTCTTGGATGTCAAACATCTGATAACTCTGACATGAGTCTTCAGAGAAAAAACCACAATATTTTTCTATTAGCAGCAAGGGATCTTTTACATGCATTTTCCCACACCACATACCATATCCTTTAATATAACAATTGTGTGGCACTGGTTGAGACAGAAAAAACACAATGGGTATGCTAAGGAGTTTTGAACCTACAACCCAAAGACCTCAGGAAATGCACTACCTACCTTACTTTTTAGCCTAGTACGCTAAATCCCTCCTCACACAGAAACAGACATATAAAAATAAAGGACACATGTTATAGGTAGTACTAAACCAAATAACTTCCGGCTGAGAAGTGAACACCACAAGTCCTGTGTTGGTGATAATTGTGAGTGTGTTGGTTGTAAAAAAGAGAAGTTTTATCTGGGCAAAAAACGTATGCAATTTTATTTCATCCAGTACCACTGTGTCAAGTAGCCTTGTACTTGAAACATGTATGGGGCACCTGTAAAAAAAGGTACTCTAATTTTGTGCGGAACTAGGGTAGCCATAGACGCTACCCGTTATCTCAGAAATGAGCAGCTTGACCCCCAATTTTTTCCAATTCACTTTAAGGGTGAGGGGTGGTAGTATTTATATCTGTGGTGTTTATGTTGATTGATACGCTGCATGTAGGAGTTTTAGCCACATGTTACTATTGTCGTCTATGGGATTTGATTTGGTAGTATACACCCTATAACTATTTAATCATTAAAACTTAAAATACCACCAACATAAATAAACAAAGTAATAACATGGGTAAAAATATTTTATATTTTATTATAATATTTACATATTATTAAGCTATCACACCCATATCTAAAAATGTAGCTGGAAAGATACATTTTTGAAAGTGCCATTATACTAGTAGTCCAATCAGTTTATGTTCTTATCAGCATAAATGGCTGCATCATATCTAACATGAATAAAATATTTCTAGCATGTTTATATGTGTATAGAGAGAAGGTATATTATTTAACTGAATTTGATCAATGATGTTCCACTCGGTCTGGCTGAACATGGCCCGTATGTCCTCTGAGGTTTATGATGACTTGTGCTTTGATATATCACTATCAGGGTTATGAGTGACCAAGGTTTTTCCCTTTTGGTTTATGATAATCCTTGGATATCTTCCTCAAGTTTATGGAAACACATGATTTTTTCCCTCAAGTTTATGGAAACACATGACTTTTTCCTTTAGGTTTGTGGAAATACATTACTTTTCCTTCAAGTTTATGGAAACATCCAACGTTTTCCCTCAGTTTTATCGCATCACGTTATGTTTTCCCTCAAGGCTTTCTACCCCGAGATCATGGTAAACGAAGGTTTCCACTTTAAGTTTACAAAAAACCAAGGCTTCTGCCTCTGGTTCATGATAACCCATGGCTTTTCCAGTCAGAATAATAACAAATCAAGGTTTTGCTCCTGTGGTTTATGATTAACTAAGCCTTCTCCCTCAGGCTTATGATAACTAAGGCTTGCTTGTAGTCACACATGATTGTCTCGTTATGTCACTCGAGTTAAGAAATAATTAGGATAAAACCGAAGTCCTTCCACCGTTTCATCTCTGCAGACACCACCAACTTTTTCTGTTAAAAGCAACCTGCAGAAGAAAAAACCCAACAACATCAAGAATTTGTTATTAATGGTTACTGAACTGAAATGAACCTTTATTTCTCTCAGGCCGTAATCCACAGCGTATGAGGAACAAATATATAATACAACAATTCATACATTTTAACAAGATGACAGAGTACTATTCACATAATTGTGAATAAATAAAACAAACATACAAATATAATTATAAATAATTGGATTGGGCTTGGATACGTAATAATAATACAATAAAGCTATGAGCTGGAGGGCTTGAAAATATTCATAATATGTTTACAAAATATTGCAAGTTTTCGAAGGACACCAGTTTTTTTAACAATTAAATAATTTGTGAAATTTATAAGTATTTGGGTTGGATCAATAATATTTCGGTATATATTGAAGTCTGGGTTGGTTAAAATATGGACATGTAAAAATATAATGGTATTCAACTCCATTGTCATTATTGTTGCATAAAACACCCAATCAAAAACCTGTTTAAAAGCATTGCATGCACTTAAGACTATTGTTTTGTTCATGCATCAGTTGTGCAGTTTTATTATTTACAAATACAATATTGAATGATCAGACTTTTATTTTGTTTTTCAAAAAGAAAAAAGAATATGTTATGAAGAAAAAACATGGACATACCTTTCCTTTGCTAAAATAACTGATACTCCTACAAGTTGTGCCAGTTCTTCTGCAGTCAAAGAGACTCTCTCCTCCACCTTAGAATACAATATATTGTGGGGTTTTACATGTAAACATGTCTAAATTAAAAGCATACTGTCACGGATTTAAGGTCCTTATTTCTCTAAAAAATGGATAATAACTAAAAATTACATTAATTGTTGGAAACGAAATGTAGCTATTGCATCACCGTAACTGAACCATGATGGAGTGAAATCCATGTCATCCCTCTCTGCAATTTTAGTTTTTGAATTATGGACCATTGCCATAATTCAATTATTTTTACAAAATATCATTAATAAATGGAGTATGGTGGTTATGAAGATGGTTGAATAAAGTACATTTAGGGACAAATCAAATTATTTATGTTCAGGTAATACTTTGTTAGATCATTAAATAGGTCAGTGGCCTGTGACAATATGCCTTTAAGCATATGTGGATTATTATTATTTATATATATATATATATATATATATTTTTTTTTTTTTTTTTTTTTTTTTTTTTTTTTTTTTTTTTTTTTTTTAGTTATATTAGTTTACAAACATAACCCAGAAAAGTAATAAGAAAAATGCTGTTAATAAGACGTTTTATTACAAAATGAACAGTACATAAACTGACAAATTACTGGGGGTTTTCTTTGCTTTTATTGACAAAGAAATATATCTGAACAAATCGGATGATTAAAAACAAAAGATCACCCTTTTTGAACTTGAATAGCAGGAAAAGTCCCGGTATGCAATACAAAACAGAGACATTTTGCACAAGACCAGTTGACTATGTTGTCTATTGATGGTACAGTTTCTTGGAGTGGTCGTTTTTTCCCCCCAACATGTCAAGATTTCCGTTTAGTTCTTCTACTGATGATGTAAAAAAAGCAAATTGTTAAATAAAAAACAAATTTAAATTCTTTTTCAACATACCTGTTTACTTGTCTTAGTTATCACTTCCTCCTCATTATGGGTCTGGATCTGCAACACCATGACACCACTGTCGAAGGTCCGCAATCTAAGATTACAAAAAAATAAACATTTAAATTTCAGGGCCCAATTTACCAAAACATCGTAAGCCTGATTTTGCACGCAAACATAAATTTACGACTAAACCACAATTCTTATTACCATCATAGTATAATAAATACAGTTAGAAGTACACATATTTCATTTTCTTTTGTCCTTAAAATGCTTGATCCTCCATAATGATGTAATGTTCGGTGTGAAATAGATGCCAAACACACATAAACGTATGACTAGGTGTAATAGCCCAAAATATACCCCCCGCCAAACTATACCCGGGGTATAAACTGGACTAGCCCAGAATATACCCTGGGGCATAAAACAGGCTAGCCCAGAATATAGCTCAGTTGCTTTTCTTTTAAGGCGTTTATTATTATTATTTATTTATTTTGTATACAGGTTAGTAATAAAAAATGAGGGTTAGGGGTATAAAACAGGCTCCCCCACTTTAACCCTGGGTATAGTTTGGCGGGGGTATATTTTGGGCTGTTACACCGGTATAACTGCTATTTGCAGACGTCAACTTATGTTTTGTGAAATTGGCTCCTGATGCATAATATCTAATCAACAATAGTAAACATAACTCGCAACCATGAAGAAAACGTTCTGAAACTGAACCAGGTCTCAACCTGCCCATTGCCAACATACATGTAGCTCACTGCTAATTTGTAAACAAAAGTGTAACTACAACATGTAATATTTAGCTAATAATTTTTTTTAATTAGCTACGTTTAATCATTTTCAAAGACCCTGAGTGAGCAAAACTATTCACCAAATTGTTTATTAAAACTTAAAAAATTGTCAGTTATTTTCTAAAAAATGTCAATTATTACATGAAATTATTTCGCCAAACTAAAATAAAATTTGCTAACTGTTTTCAAAATTCGCAATTTTGGTGAGTGCCAGAGCTAGCCCTGCTAAAACAAATTTCTTTTCAGTATGACACTTGAATTTCAAAATAGATTAAAAAACAAATCTTGTGATTGGCTATTTGGAATTTTAGTATAGTCCTGTAGAGTTCATTATATTTATAGGATATTAAACAAGTTCAATTTTGTATCAAGCTTATCTCTTAAGTGAAATAGGGGTGGGACATAGCCCAGTGGTAAAGCATTCTCTTGATGCGCGGTCGGTCTGGGATTGATCTCCATCGATGGGCCCATTGAGCTATTTCTCGCTCCAGCCAGTGCACCATGACTGATATATCAAAGGCTGTGGTATGGTGCATATGAAAAATCCCTTGCAGCTAATCGAAAAGAGAAGCCCATGAAGTAGCGACAGCAGATTTCCTCTCTCAATATCTGTATGGTCCTTAACCATATGTCTGACATCATATACAGGCATCGAAATAAGTCAAGAACGGTCGTTCATGTTACTGGGAGGTTACCACATGTACAGCATTTAATTTTCTCGTAAGGAATTGCATTGATGTTTGCACGCACTTGTGCAATTGCAAGCAATTATAGTCATTCCGCATTTAAGCAGTGTCCACTGGATGAATTTACTTCCACATTTCGTTTTCTCGTACGAAACTGCACCAATGTTCATGTGCACTTGTGCAATTGCAAGCAATTTCGGCAATCCGCGGTTAAGCAGTGCCCACTAGATAAATCTGTTTCTTGTACCAATGTTCATGCACACCGATACAATTTCAGAACGTCCGTGTTTTAGCGTTAAAATTAGTAGTAGTAACAGGAATTCAATTCTAACTTTCATATAGTTGCGGTAATCTAGGCTATATTTTCTGATAACCTGTAAATGGGTTACCAGACGCAATGCTTATTTTGATGCCTGATATAACCGTAAATAAAATTTGTCGAGTGCGTCGTTAAATAAAACATTTCCTTCTTTCCCAAGTGAAATAATTTTCAGTGATCAACTGACAATGAAAATTATTTTACGAGAGACATAAACATGATACGAAATCGTAGCGAGTTTAATATCCTATTTATAACCAATAATTAATTTTAATTTATATCACTCATCTCGTTTGGCTAACATTCCAGTAAGGTTGTAATGCACCAATCGATGATATCATCGTATGACGTCAAAGTGTTACGTCCCACTAGATGTTCTAAAGACACATATCACTTTGATATGAACCTAGATATTTTTAACCATAATAAAGAGAGAACACAACACACTATGTGTCTGGGGTCAGAATAAGCAATGTAAAAATAAATCACAATGCATTTTGATGCTGCCGAGACGAAAACCTAACCCAGTGCTAGAATAATTACCTGATTGGCAAGCGTAACAATTCCATTAGTTCACAGCCATGCAACAGATCTTCAGGAGACAGTAACTGTAATGATATTACAATGGATGTATTGACATGAATTCAACAGTAATTGGTTCATAATTATATTCTCAATATAAAATCATATAATATAAAATTCTGACATAGTTTTCATGTACATCTGCAGCACTGCCCATTATGATAATTAAAATTCATATAATTTAAAGAGTACTTGAAACAAATGCACAACAGAGCATTTTTGTTGCTTTAATCCATTATTTTCCAAAACATTTACCTTCCCAAAAAAGCCTGTTGTACATGTATGCCAAATAAATGCTTACCAGTGACACTCACCTTAGGTAATGCATGGTATTGGTATCGATACTTCTAAATTTTACATTGATATTTAGACAATTTAAATTAACTTCTGTTAACACAATAATTTTTAAACAAAGCATAATGTGATTGCTTAATTACATTGTTTTCCAGGCAACAAACACAGAATAACACACACAAAGCTAATTCACATCATTAGAAAGTGGGACAGGCCAAGTTATCTGTTAAACAGCCTACATTTAGATTGTGGCTAGGTATTTCTTGTTAAAAATACAACACATTTAGGGCCATAACTCCGTCAAAGATGCGTGAATCGCCATGAAAGTCAAACTTGATCTGTAACAGTACATGATAAAGCTATACACAATATCTCAAGGCTTTCTAAAAAAAAACATCCGGAAAACTACTTGTAGGACAGACAGACAGACAGTGGGCAAACTCACCTCCATGCCACGAGCTCGGTTAACTCTACAGTACACATCAGTTAGTGTCATCATACCACCACACTCCTGAAAACATCAATATGTGAGATTATTTGCTCCACAACTTTAACAAAAACAAAAACAAGAAACTGTAGGACCTCAAGACATTTTAACCATCTCACCCATACACCCTATGATTAAAAAGATAATTCCCCATAACCTGTAGGTTTTAAGTTTTAAATGTACATTAAAAGTTTCCTAATTTAATTTTTATTTCATTAGATATTAAATAATTCCTTTAAGTCATTACCAATTATATTTACGAATTTATGAAGTCTGTTTTAGTCTTACAAGCATGTAACTGCATACATTTACAATGCTTAAAGTTAAACTCTAATGTTTGAAAAAAAAGAAAGAAAGAAAAAAAAAGGCTTTATGAATTTGGCCCTATAATTTTAAATGTTAATTGCACTTTAAAGATGTAATGTTATTCGTCTACTTTAAACTTTAAAATGTAGACTGTAACCATGGCAATTACTACCTCTATAGGTTTCTCCAAGACAGCGACCAGTTCGCGAGCGAGACTAGAATAGTACTTGTCACCCGTACCATGGGTCTCGCGAGTTACTGGGTTAGGTATTCCCATACTCAGCAAGTACGACTTGAATTTTATTGTCTACAAAAAAAAAAAAAACACAAAACATTTTTATCATTCCTCAATACAGGTGTATCATTACTGTGTTTTAAATAGAAGTTTGAAAGCATTCATAATTTGTATATACAGTCAGACCGTGTTGGTTACAACGACCATGTTCGTCCTTGGGTAACTTTGTCGTTCTATCGAACTTGTCATTCTATCGAAATTGTCATTCTATCGAAATTGTCATTATAAAAATGTGTTTTGTTTAATAACACCACTAGAGCACATTGATTTATTAATCATTGGCTATTGAGTGTGAAACATTTTGTAATTTTGACAATCTTAGAGAGGAAACCTGCAATATTTTTTCCATTAGTAGCAAGGGATCTTTTATATCCACCATCCCACACACAGGATAGCACATACCACAGCATTAGATATACCAGTCATGATGCACTGGTTGGAATGAGAAATAGCCTAATAGGCCCACCAATGGGGATCAACCACAGACCATTATTAAATATATTATTATTAATCAAGGCGCATTCACTGTCATTTATAAAATGTCATAAAACGTAGAATTGATTGTTCGAAGTTAATCCTATAGCAAACATGCTACGGCATCTGTGATTATGTAATGTCGTTGTAAAGAAGTGTTTTCAGATGTCGGATGCATGTTTGTTCCTAATTTGCTTCGTCGGTGTCAGAAGGTGTGAATTCCGGTGTAATGAACAGAATAACATTGATGTACTTTTGTTCCCAACAATTTGTGGTCGGATGGTGTAAATGTCGTAGTAACGACAGTCGTAACAAGATCCGACTGTATATATATCTGCATTTAAAACTTCAATATTGAGTGTAACTTGAAATCATTCATTATCTGTATTTTTTCATTTACATGTACCATAGTTTGACACCCAATAGGCGATGTATTTGTGCTGGGGTGTCATTAAACATTCATTCCTTCATTATCTGTAAATATCTGCTTTAAATGCTCCTACACCGAGTATATCTTGTTTAAATATAATTCCGATATTAATTATCTGTAATTATCTGCATTTAATGCTACAATGTTGAGAATATCTTGTGGAAGTTAATTAATCTCTGAATAAATAACCAGTTTTATTACCTCATCCTCAGTTATGTCCCCTTGTTTCTCTTTGATCTTTGCAGCTATATTCTTGGACAGATTTACCATATCTTTTGCCTGAAAATACAACATTATCATTTGACCAAAACAAATATAAATTGTTTTTGTTTCATTCTATAAGAATATGTACTGAAGAACAAATGAACATATATATTATTAAAAAGCATTACTTTTCTTACAACAAAACACATCAAATAAAGAAAAAAATAAGGTACTACTAATAAATTGTCTCTGAATAAGAAATAACTGGTGAACTAAATCACTATTTTTGCTAAGAGAAAATGTAATTTTCATTTAAATCTAAGAGTTTCCTCTTGTCATGAATACATAACCTGACATCTAACTGCATCAGAATGTTCGGAACAATTTATTGGAAATGAAGAAAAATGCAATTATTGGGAGAATAAATCTTACATTTTCTATTCATGATGGTGCTATGGTAGACAGACAAGTGAAGTCTATGCAATAATTGGTTTTGAGTTGTAATAATTAAAACACAGACAATTAAGCTTCACTCTAAAGCAACAGAGGAAGAAGGAAGGAAATGTTTTATTTAACGATGCACTCAACACATTTTATTTACGGTTATATGGCGTCGGACATATGGTTAAGGACCACACAGATACTGAGAGAGAAAATCCGCTGTTACCACTTCATGAGCTACTCTTTTCGATTAGCAGCAAGGGATCTTCTATATGCACCATCCCACAGACAGGATAGTACATACCATGGCCTTTCTTACACCAGTTGTGCAGCACTGGCTGGAATGAGAAATAGCCCAATGGGTCTACCAACGGAGATCAAAAGCAGCAATGAGTCCACAATGAGCTTACCGTTTCCATGAGTTTACTCAAATCTTCAAAGGCAACAGAGATGTGTTTACTTGTCGCTTTGTATTTTTCTTGAATTGATCTCTCTATCCCTACAATACCAGGTCTGTGTCTTGGTTGCTGAAAAAAAAAAAAATAATAATAATAATAAAAAAAAATATAACAAATATTACGGTTCTTGTTAATAATGATTGACAACTGTTTTGTTCCCTTCCACTTTGACCATCTAACTGAATGATCAGTTCACAGGACAATGCACGTTTGAAGGACCAAAAGCCACGAATATTAGTGCAGAAACATGCTGTCACCACAAAGACTACTACTTTTATTTCACAGCAAAAGATCATTCATATATGTTTCCCGAAACCTTAGTGGTATAGGGGAATGTAAAAATACTCTCACTACACTCTCTCTTTTCCTGCTCCCTCCCTCCCCCCCCCCCCCCCCCCTCTCTCTCCATCTCTGACAGAACAACACATTCACTGACTGTTGATATACCAATCACAAAGCACTGGTCGAATGGGATGGAGGGTGCACGGTTCTGTTCACAGTGGTCAGTATTTGTTGGGACTGACCATCACTTTTAAAGTTCTGACCAATACTGCTATCGGCCATCACTTATCATGAATTTCACACGATGGCATGTTATTTTTTACACCATTCATATATCAGTCTGCCGCCACTCACCATTTTAAAAATCGATTCACAATTGTCTTGTTTTAATTTGGCAAAATAATTTCATGTTATGATTGATACTTTGTTGTAAAATAACCAAGTTTCTGTAGCCTTTGAAGTTTAACAGATAATTTGGCAGAATATTCTTCTCTTCCAGCACTAGCTATGACAGAGGTGCAGGTTTTATAATATATTGATCAGCTCCAATCGCTGACCCATACCACACTATTTCATCAATAAATTAAATTTGTTTCATTGTGAAAACAATATCAGCTATTGAGACAAAAACTGTTGGATTAATTGATTTAACAAATTACCAAGCCAGCTGCAGAAAGTGTCGGCTCAGTTGTCTTCTCCCATCTTCTGTTCTTTAATTCCTCCAAAAAAGCTTTGTGAAACTGAGAGCAATAAAACCACAAAGTTAACATACATTATTATTTTATTGTTTTCTAGTAACTAAGCTTAACTGTTTATTAAGTTAGCTTTCTTGGGATTGCTAAAAAAAAATGTACTCATATTAGACATCTTCATTTTACAGTTACAGATATAATACAAGTATTCAGCAAAGAAAAAGTAAAGTTTGTTTTATTTAACGATGCCACTAGAGCACAATAATTTTTTATCTTATCATCGGCTATTGGACGTCAAACATATGGTCATTCTGACACTGGTTTTAAGAGGAAACCCGCTGTCCCACATAGACTACTCTTTTACTACAGGCAGCAAGAGATATTTTGTGCTTCCCACAGGCAGGATAGCACAAACCATGGCCTTTGTTGAACCAGTTATGGATCACTGGTCGGTGCAAGTGGTTTACACCTACCCATTCAGCCTTGCAGAGCACTCACTCAGGGTTTGGAGTTGGTATCTGGATTAAAAATCCCATGCCTTGACTGGGATCCGAACCCAGCCTGTAGACCGATGACCTAACCACGACGTCACCGAGGCCGGTATATTCAGCAAAGAAGGAAACCATATTACCAAGATTAATTTATTCTCCTAAACATAAATTTATTATTCTTTTGCCAATCTGTTCTAGGGCTAGTCCTGCCGTTAACCTAATTTTATTTTAATTTGGAAACTGTGGGTTTCTGCAATTTTGAAAGTGAAACCACCAGAAAACAATTAATTGGACATGATGAAGCAGTTCACTGTGGGTAGAGAGTGCTTTTTTTTTAATTTGTCAATGCAATACTTTTTGTGGAGACTGAGATGGAATGAATGAATGAATGAATGAATGAATGAATGAATGGTTTAATGACACCCCAGCACAAAACATACATCAGCTATTGTGGAGACTGAGACGGGGTTTAGAACATGACCTACCTGTCTTTCTCCAGCTTCTCGGAATGACAGCCGGATGTAGCTATATGGACTGTGTGTTTTGGGACCAGAAGCCTTGTTTGGCTGTGGAGAACTTAAATGCACCACAATTTTAGCACTAAAAAAGAAAAAAGATAACACATCTTAGTACATTTAAGCTACAGCTATTTGGTTTCTAAGATTATGGTCGAAAACGTTAAGGAAAAACCTGCTGACAAAAAAGATCTTTTATACGAACTTTCCCACAGACAGGACAGAATGTTTTATGTAATCACAACATTGTTCCTTACAAACCTTTCATTAACTGTACATGTAGCCTTGGTCGGTGGGCCCATTGGGCTATTTCTCGTTCCAGCCAGTGCACCATGACTGGTATATTAAAGGCTGTGGTATGTGTTATAATATCTGATGGATGGTGCATATAAAAGATCCTTTGCTACTAACAGAAAAATGTAGCGGGTTTCCTCTCTATGACTGTGTCACAATGACCATATGCTTGACATCCAATAGCCGATGATTAATAAATCAATGTGCTCTAGTGGTGTCTTTTTTAATGTAGCCTTGGATATACCAGCTATGAAACACTCATGAGAAAAATATTCAATGGACTTGCTGAGGGGTTTGATCCTACTACCTATTGCATCCGAGAGAAAGCCTCTACCTCTGAGCTACATGTACATCCCACCACTATAATTAGGGGGGAGAAAAAAGTCAGAAAAAGCATTCTGTGAGTACTGCTAAAGCAACACTAGTCCCAACAGATTCTTGTATCTCCCAAGTCCAAGGGCCATAACTCTATGTGAAAAATGGGTAATAAATCAACATGAAAGTCAAACTAACAGTACAAAATGTCAGCTCAATAACTTGAAGTATTGTGGAGAAAAAGTCCAGAATACAAATTTTTGTATCTTCTATGTTCAAGAACAGAACATGATAAAGCTATACACAATATCTTGAGGCATTGCGGGAGGGAGGGGGAAGGCAGTAAAAATAAATGTGGGACAGACGAACAGACAAACAGACAGAGACTAAACCTATAGTCCCCTCTGGCTGTACTGCTAGTGGACAGAGTAGGAAAACTTTTATGAGTTGATCAAATATAATATTTCACCTTTTGGCAAATCCTGATGCTTGTTCTTCCAGATATATGACAACAGATAATGGTAAACCGATACAACATTTCTGAAAAATAACAATACAAAAACTATAATTCACTTAAATAAGAGACTGTATTTTTATAAATTATGCAACACGCTAATTATCTCAAAATAAGTGGAGCAGCACTTCTATTAATAATTTCAACTTTGAAAACAGACAGATGAGGCTTTGGTGGGCTTGAAACACCCACTCTGGCCTTCAAGCAAACTTTCTTTTTTAAAATATAAGTTCCTGGGAAGCATGACCTGACCTCACTATCCCACACCCTGACAGAAACAGAATTAACAAGAACTCTTAGTACTGCTAACACAATACATGTCGTCTACTGGGTTAAACTAGATTTATAACAGTACATGATAAAGCAATATGTACACAAAAATTCAGCTCAATATCCTGAATCATTGCAGAAAAAAAAAAACGATTTTTTTTCTTCCGTATATCCTAAATTAAAGGACCATAAAACTGTGAAAAATTAGTATATCGCAATGAAAGTCAAACTTGGTCTGTCACAGTCTATAGTGAAGCTATACCCAATATTTCATCTCAATATCTTTAGGCATTCTGGAAAAAAAAGTCTGAAAAATCTATATGAGGGACAAATGGACAAACAAACAGAAGAACGGAGATGAAACCTATAGTCCCCTCTGGTTGGACTGGTAGGGCACTACATGTAATAAAAAAAATAGGGAAAATATCTCACTCTGTCTATGTGATCCTTCCACAGTAGTCGGTGTGTCGTGAGAGACAATACACCATTTTCAAATGAAGTCTGTAAAACAAAAACAAAAGTGAATCAGAGTTTTAAAAAAACAAACAATGAAACCATTGCCATTTCCATAATTTGAAGCACATTAATCCCCATTCCCACTCACCAGCCCTTGTGTTTTAATTAGATAACGCTGACAAGCCTGGAATAAATTAAATATTTGTGCTAACAACCAACTGACTCACCAAAATTAGTTTAAGCCTACACAAATGTGTCCATAAATAAACCATTTGCTTGTTTCAAGAATTTAAGTTCCAACCCTACTCCATTTTCAATCTACTGGTATTTAACAAAATATCCAATTACACAAGTACTTCAATTGGGATTTACATTTTTGGTTTGTGTGTCCATTTGTTGCACTATTTCGGTTGAGAAAAGTTTGAAACATGGTGTCACAAGTTTTGAATACCAGCTACATATAGGGTATGTAACAAGGTTTGGATGTAGAAGAACCACACATTCTATGTCCCTTTGGATTAGTATAGATTTTGACTAAGAATGTATGCTTGAACAAAGGTAAAGGTTTCCATCTGATATGTTGTTAGATTAGTTCATCAAGATAAACTCGAATGTAAGTGCTCAATGTGCACTTACATTGTAACATTCGAGTTTATATTGATGAACTAGTTGTCAGTTGGCATATGTTATGTACATGTAGACCTAAATTATTATTATCTGTATTGCACTGAAATTGGGGTATCCTGAAAATGAAGTGTAAAGCTAAAGAAGTTTGTAATATTAAACTTCTTGGTTTTTCACAAAAAAAAAAAAACTTTCACTGTTACAAACATTGACAATGATTGAGATGATGGACTCAAAACTCCAAGTTCCAACTGCCGAGTTGGAAACGTGGGCCAATATACAAATGTAATTTTGGATTTTACTTTTTCATTTCCATCATAGAGAGCAACACCGCTTTGATGTTCAATTAAAAATTCTCCTGTTTGAAAAACTCCTTCCGTCCACTCCCATCTGTCCATTTCATTTGTGATGAATTTATTTCCGCGACTGGGTATCTCGTCGATATAGTGTTTTAAGCGGAGCAATATATGAAAATGGTGTACATCAATAGACTGGTAAACCATACATTACAGAATAATTCCTTTTTGTTTAGTTGAGCGAAGCAATTTTGAAAGTACCAGTCAATCAATTGAAGGTTACGGGGACTCGCAGGTGTATCACGTATCGCAGAATATCATCAAAATGCTCTCCAGAATTATTCCTGCTGTCAGATCTATAAGTTCTGTTACTCGTAAGTAATGCACATGACCATTTTTCTTTTCTTTATATTTAGTGTTTGTTCACTGCCTGCCTCTCGATATCTTTTCAGGAACATGATGTAACTAACGTGCTCAAAACGGTTGAAAACCTGAAAGAGAGAATACTGAATAGGCCTAGTACAACCAGCATAGAGCAAGCATTTATATAAATTATATATTTTATAAATAACATTGATGTAAACAGGACATGGACATAATAAAATAAAAGGCAAGAATTCTGATCGTTCCAGCATTGGGTATGTTCAGGGTTAGGGTTAATGGTAGTATTAGCATGCTGGAATGTTCAGAAATCTTTCCGTAGTCTACCCTCCATACCTTTGTTGAACCAGTTATGGATCACTGGTCGGTGCAAGTGGTTTACACCTACCCATTGAGTCTTGCGGAGCACTCACTCAGGGTTTGGAGTCAGTATCTGGATTAAAAATCCCATGCCTCGACTGGGATCCGAACCCGCCTGTAGACCGATGGCCTAACCACGACGCCACCGAGGCCGGTACCCTGTTGCATGAAGTCACAGAAGTGCCTACATATACATCAGGCCTTGACCTTAAGTGTTTTTTTCAATTATAAAATTATAAAATCTAGTAGCCCTCAGTAAAAATTGGTAGCCCCCGAACTTGGAGAAAAAACTCAAAATCATTTGTTTTTATTTAAACATTATATTATGTATCAAAATGCAAATAACTAATGTTTGTAAAACCATTCGGAATGCCTCGAACCGGTTTTGCTTATGTATTCGGAAAACCTTGGGCACGTAAATGTTTTCGTATGTTCAGTCGGAACAAGGATTTTTTTTACGAGCCTGAGGTTTTCCGAAGTTACATTGTGTTGGAACGTTTTCGTTTCTTACGGAATATACTGAGTCTACTATACAAAACACCCAATCGTCACTGCGAATGATGTCAATGACAGCTATCATTGCATGTGCACCAGCGAGTGTTGTAGGAACTTCAGATTAACTGAACTCTTGACAGGTCACTTACAATGAGTCTTTGTAGATTACTAAACAGTCAGGTCTGGTAATTAGTTCATATCACACTGGTATTGCATAAATATCAATACTTTGCTTCAAAATTGGGAAAAAATAAACATGCTTTATGGCATCGAATGTACATGGTGTCGGACATACACTATAACAGCACCACAATAGCATGGCAATTGTTACATAATCAGTAAGTGTTTTTATATTTTTTAATCAACCATATAAAATTAACATTGCATCTCAGTTAGTAACATTTTACAACCAGTTAACAGAAGTGGAGATTAAATTTGAATTTTTTTTGGTGTCGGACATACACACGAGTAACATGTAAATATTGGCTTGAAATATAAATATTTTTTTAATATGTTATGTCAATTAACAAAGGACATGTCTGGGATTATTTCTGTATAAAACTTTTTATTTCTACACACTTATGTATAAAAAATATGCTGATAAATGTGTTTATAGAATGTTTCGTAAAATATTGCTGCATTCATGGTTAATGCATTAGTTGCATCATAAGTGACTAAAACACATCTACTGAAAAAGGATTAATGTAATATTTGACACTAGAGATAATAACCTTTCAAATAATACCAAACTTGTCTCACTTTGATGAGTTTTAAAAAATGACATATTAATTTATTTGACCACGGAATTGCCCAAATATGTTCCTTTGTTTCACTGAATCATATTGCGCAACTGCCAACTGTTGGTCAGACTAGGGGAGCAATTAACAGTCTCAGCAACTCGTGGCAGTAGAGAGTATGCACTTGAAAGGGTGGAATTTCAGACACTTATGACTTAAACATCTTGTTGATTGTGGAGTGACTGGACATGTCAAAACATTTGGTAGCCCGGCGGACTACCAGGGTTAGACAACTGGTAGGCCAGTGAGAAATCAGTAGCCAAAACACCCTGGGCGACCGCTAAGGTTGAGCCCTGCTACATGCATCTATTTGGGGTATACTCAGTGTTGGATTTCCCCCTCATTTTAATGGTGGCCCATGGGTTTAGAGGGTAAAGTCTGTATATGTTCAGTGAAAGTTAAAAGGAGGATGGCTGCATGACACACACACACACACACCCATAAAAAGAAACCCCAAAACATCCTTTTAAAAAAAGGGAAGGAAAAACTTTATTACCATATGTGCAGAGCTTTTGATGTCAATAATCTGAGTGCAGGAGGTCGTTTTAGTTCAGTTTTATTAAAACAGCTGCTGGAGAGTTTCAAGTTATTTTAATGTAATTAAATTTAACATTTCATTGGTACCAAATAAGAGGTTTTTCAGTCAGATATTGCCGAATCGATAAAAAATAAAAACTTTTAAAAAGTGGTGGGATATTTCAACTGGGTGATGTCAAATTGTACAGCTCTCATTTACTTGTTTTTGTGTTACAGGTTTCCAGGCAGTTCGATGTATGAGTGAACATGCCCCGGCTCACTGGAAGACAGACCGCGATATTGCACGGGATCATCAGTGTACCATGGACGACATGCCAGTGCCAGCAGGGTCCTGGCAAGAGCAATATAACAAAGTCAACAGCAAATACAATGTTTACTTAGCCATCTCATCGGTGTTCTTTGTTGCAACAATGTATATGGTGAGTTATGGTTACTGTAGTGTTTGTGATCTAAGCATTTAGCCAATCCGTGGCTCAGTTTACATTTATCAACATTTTCATGAGCATACAAACTGTACTTTTGGTTGTTAACCCCCTCCTGCACCTTAAAATAAAGATTTTGTTACGAATATAAAAAAAATTATTGATTTTTTTTTCTTCATAGGCAAACATATATTCAGTCTTCAGTCGCACTTCCGTCGCTTGGTAAGTTTTAGGATAACAACAAATTGATCACTTAAATTTTAACTTTTTTTTTTTTTAAACTTGCTGATGACGTGATTGCCCTCCTACAGTCATTTCAGTATCTAGAGTGATATTCATCTTGGTCTTCATTTTTCCCCTAATGAAGACTATGTGTTGTATACTTCAAAGCTCAATATTGACAGAGCAACAGGCAATTGCCGATCAAAATATGCAATTTAAGTTTTGTGATATTTATACTAAGTTCATGACCAGTTTTGCTTTCCATCTTGGCAAAGTCTGTGTATGTTAACATAATAACACCCTCTCCTTGGTGGACATTCTGTATGCTCGTAGACCTTTTGATAATTGTAGGCATAGTGCTCGACAATGGGAATTTTGAGTCTGTTTACAACAATTTTAAATAAATAGCCTTTGCAACAGATATGAAATCCAAACATTATAGCAGTAATTTTTATTAAGCAGTCAAATTACTGCCTTCGATAAAGTCCCCGAACTACACCAAATAATATTACCACAACAGCATTTGCCATCGGTGCCGTTGTTAAGTTCAAACCCAGGAATGGTCCTAAAAATATAAACTTGGTTAACAAACAAATTTGATTATTTTGCCAGGAAATGCAAGTGATCACTATCACTTATGCTCGCCTTGACTCGCCTGGAAGATTTTATGAGTGCGAAATTGATTGCCTTTGCAATACAATTTTTAATAAATCTATTTAAAATATCATGTCATTGTTCGCTTAGGACCATGTGTGAGCAGGAGAGTGATTTTTAGCTTTTATGATTTTGCTCATGGCCAACACTGTTTTTTTCCCAAATAAAATGTTTTTCCTGTCTACATGTACCCTATTTTTTCAGCTTGTAGTATGTCACAAAGGACTTATTGGGATTGGCCGTAGTAACAAGGCATCTTGTAAGTTGTATGTGCACTGGTTTTTTACTGACAAAAGGACAGCACATACCACAGCGTTTTATATACCATGTTTTCACTATAATTACCACCACATTTCAATTCAATTATTTTTCAAAAACAGCCAGTTATTGTAATTTTCCCCCTGCTAAATGAAAATTTGCTACGTAGTTTTCAAATTTGAGCCAAACAAGATTACTGAGAGCAGTCAAACGATGTCATTATTTACAAAAGTTCTGTGTTGTAGTCATTCACCATTTACATTAATTAATGTTCATTCAGGCTTGTTTTCAAAATTTTAATGTGATATTCCACTCAGAGTTTGCTAAGGATCATGAATTCCAGACCGTGTAGTGTTAATGTCTTCGACAGCATTAATCACTAAAGAATACTAATGTGCAACAGTTAAATGTTTAGTGAATGGAAAATCGCTAGAAACCATTCATTTGGAGAGGTAGGTACGGGACATAGGATTAATGTACCCTTTAAATCTGTATTATCAAAGTTCATTCTATTGGGTTTTAATTCCACAAGTCTATTCGATTTTGAATGCTTGTCACAATCAAGCCTGTAGGAACGGAGGGGGGGGGGGGGGCCTGGACCTGTGCACAAAAAAAAACACTTGAGAAAAATGTACATGTATTTTGTCTTAGTTACTGTAAAAAAAAAGAAGATAAAATCAGGCTTGGTTATCTTCTCTCTCTTCTTCTTCTCCCCCCCCCCCCCCCCCCCCCCCCAAACTGCCTCCTCAATTAGATATTGATCCCCTCCCACACACACCACTCCAGGTATCGTTTAGGTGTCATTTGGGCCCCTGGCATTCACTGCCGGTTTTTGTTTTGTTTTCTCTGTTGTTACTTAAATTGCAATGCTTCCATTAGACCTACAGAGTACTAGTAATCATTTAAGACCCAAGTCAAACATTACCCATTTTCAGTTTAGAACATGCTACTTTATCAACTTATATTTCAAGATGTATAAAAGAATGATTTGGAATTGTACACGAGTTGTTTGTTTTGTTTTATTCCATCTGACACTGATTTGCTCAAGTCCGGTGTATTTTGTATTGTACCTTAATTTGCACCCGCACTGTGGTAATAACATGTCATTTTCAACTACACCCGTGTTGGTTTTAGATTGCTGTTTGTTTGTACACATACGTGCTCACCCGATTTCAGAACATGTATGTTGATATATTTGCAAACGGCATTTCATCGTTTGAGAACCTGTGTGTGAATCAAATTATTATAATTATTGTGCTGCTAAAATCTTAAGTTTAATCCTTGGCAGATACAAGTATCCAAACATAAATTAGAATATATGAACCAACATTCTTGCAGCGAAGGATGTAATTGGTAAAGATACATGTTGAAGATAAAACTTGGGTTGGGGGGATTCAAATCAATTGTGTCGTTGAGAATTTTGCTATTGTCATTTGTCAACAATCAACAGTTTATATTAATATACATTGTTGACAGTTTGGCCTATCAGATAATGAAAAGAAAGAAGAAACTGTCCAAAAACTATTTAATTTTTTTTTTATGACTCGTGTTCATATTTTGAATTCCAATTAAATCAGATGATCATAAAAAATACCAACAAAAGGCAAAATATAATATTTTAATTCTACAATATATGGTAAAGTGCAAACAACAATTCTACTGAATTAAATGTCTTGCCTACCACATTTCAGTGTCATTGATAGTGCATTTGTAGATATCCATCTCAATACATGTTAAAAATGTTTTTAAAACATTTAAAAAAAATTAAACTTCAAAAAATTAATTTAAAATTTTAAAATTAATTTGGAAAAAAAAAATTGACGTGCATTGAGGTGAACATTCATAGGTAGAACTACAAATGAAGCTTTACTGATGCAGGATATATAATTTATGAGAAATGTAGCTACATTTGTACAATCAAATTGCAAAAGTTGATGCTGCAGCCAATGAAAAAGTAATACCTGTACTTCATCTTTTTAGTACAGGCTGGTAGGTGCTGGGTTCGGATCCCAGTCGAGGCCTGGGATTTTTAATCCAGATACCGACTCCAAACCCTGAGTGAGTGCTCCGCAAGGCTCAGTGGATAGGTGTAAACCACTTGCACCGACCAGTGATCCATAACTGGTTCAACAAAGGCCATAGTTTGTGCTATCCTGCTTGTGGGAAGCGCAAATAAAAGATCCCTTGCAGCTAATTGGAAGAGTAGCCCATATAGTGGCGACAGCGGGTTTCCTCTCAAAATCTGTGTGGTCCTTAACCATGTCTGATGCCATATAACTGTAAATAAAATGTGTTGAGTGCGTCGTTAAATAAAACATTTCTTTCTTTCTTTCTTTCATCTTTTTAGTTTGAATATGTATTGTAAAGGTAAGACAAAAATCCCCAGACTTAGCAATAATCTTGTTGACAACTGGTATGGTTACTGGTTATAAAAGTATATCATATGTCATGAATATTGTATGAGAACTTTTTTTTTTTTACACACAACAATAGTTCAATTAATTAGGATTCTTGGTACTTATTTTGATGACAAAAATACTTAAAACAAGTAAATAGTGTTTCGTTAGTATTTAGTATGCATATCATTTATTAGCTGTATGTACATGTGCAAGTGAACTGGACAAAAAGTCACGTCCTGGCTCGTACTGAAATGTTTGAAAGTAAATGTTACATCATAAAGAATATTTGTTTTAGTAAATTGTTATATGGCATTTACTTTAGAAATATACTGGATATTATGTTAAGCAGTGTATTTCAATAAGCAAACATTCTACCAGGAGAGCAGAGTTTTGGAATTTACTGCAGAGTTAAAAAAGTGATGTCCATTTTCATCAAGTCCTGGCACATTTTACTTTTCATTTTATAAGTAAGGTTTTTTTTACAAAAACAAACAACAATAAGGTTTTTTTTGTGGTAATGACAAAAAAGTGCTAAAAAAAAAATAGGCCTGACATGCTTATAGGTACTACTATGTGTAACGAGTCTATCAATGATAAAAGTGCCTTTCAGTTTTAAAAGGATTTTTAGTGAAGGAGATCATTAGAGTCAGAATGTCACGTCCTGGCTTAAATGATTACCATGGACTGGCCCATTACTAAATAAGAGCATCGACTAAAATGATGTCTTATTCAATACCCTATTTTGACCAAAGATGCCTTTTCATCTTTTTGGTGAAAATCCCGAACATTTCAACTATGGCTCATGACGGGTGCCACCGGTGGGGGAGAATATACTCACCTTTTGCAAAGTAAAACAATGTTTATAGCCTTGATCACAGTATATGACACAACTCAACTGTTGATTTGAGTCGCATAGTGTATGTAGTGTGTATTGAAAAAATAATATTCTGCAACTGTTTAGTCGATCGGACAGCATTTGGCGACGAGTTGTGGTTCGCGACGGTCTTGTTGTGTAATGTGATCTAGGTTTTAACATCTTGTTTGCTTTCAGGGACCATACATTGTTGATATGTTTATACATTGGAGTATTAATTTTGTTACTGTTCACTTTTCTTTGTTTTCATTTATTATTTTTCATTTTTTTTTACACCTTAACAAGGTCACATTTATTATTTGATCGTCAGACGGGATGAGACTGATAAGAGGGTGGTTGAAATTTTAATTCACAGGTTTTATATATTTGTCCATTTTCGTATTTTTAGAAGGATTATGGCACTGACGTGATGTAAAACCAATCATGGGGCCCACAGATGTAATGTCAATATTCCATGTATACATTTTTTGTTTGCAGGTGACAAAAACTGAAGCCATGCCCTTGAACTTGTCACCGGACATGAAGAAACCAGCGGATTGTTGATGGCTACATCTTGGGTTAAAAGTTGTGAGCATGTAGATCACAGATCAGTTAGACATTCATAAGAAACAATGCGATAAAATCAGTCTTAATTTAAGTTGATGTTGTTTTTGGTTATCAACTGAGGTCTGGAAATTCTGTATTCCTTTGTGTGTAGTATTTGTATATTAAAACATCCTGGAAAATAAATTAACAGAAATATATTGAGTGTTTTCTTCATTTTTGAACATAAATAACCCCGCATTAACATTCAGTGGTGGATTATAGCACGGTGGTAGAGTGCTTGTCAAAGGTTTGAAGAAGGAAGGAAATGTTTTAACGACACACTCAACACATTTTATTTGTGGTTATATGGCGTCGGACATATGTTGATGGACCACACAGATATTGAGGAAACACGCTGTTGCCACTTCCTTGGGTACTCTTTCTTTTTTTTTTTCTTTTTTTTTTAATTAGCAGCAAGGGATCTTTTATATGCACCATCCCACAGACAGGGTAGTGCATACCACAGCCTTTGATATACCAGTCATGGTGCACTGGCTGGAACGAGAAATAGCCCAATGGGTCCATTGACGGGGATCGATCACAGACCCGACTACGCATCAAGCAGGTGAATGAGAATGTTAAATTTGGATATCCTTACATAAAAATAAACTAGTGCAAAATGGGTTTTTTCTTTCATAATGCTTAACAACTTTTTAATTTAAGTTTACTATTGAAATGCTTTTGTTTAAAGAGTATGAAAAATAAATAAAGTTTGTTTTGTTTAACGACACCACTAAAGCACATTGATTAATTAATCATCGGCTATTAAATAAGCAGCAAGGGATTTTTTTATATGCACTTTCCCACAGACATTTATTTACATCTAATTTAAAGTTACATTCTCTGGTTACCATATTAAAACCTGTACAAATGTGAAATACAAGCTCAAATGCACTTTTAAAAAAGTCGTTATTTTCGCTATGAATGGATATCGTTGAACGTATACGCTTGATTCATTGCCTGTGCCGCCATAGCTAAGGCAAAGCACAAACGGCAGCCTGTTGTCAGTTTCAGTTATAACGCGCATTTGCCGATTTCAAATTGTAGGGTTCGTCTCAAAAAATTAAGAGAAATCTTGCGCTGTACGAAGAATGTTCGACATCAAAGATAAAGCATATTGATTTAATAATCATCCAACCCCATACAACTGTAAATAAAATGTGTTGAGTGCGTCCTTAAATAAAACATATCCTATCCTTCCATCTGCTGTTGGATGTCTAACATTTGGTCATTTTGACATAATCTTAGAGAGGAATCGGGTGTATGTGCAGGGGGAGGATATTGGAGGTCGAAACCCTTACTTGCCCAAGCTTAGAAAAAATGGAAATGTATTTTTTGGGGGGAGCATGGCCCCATATAAACTTCGCTCAACAGTCTATAACCCTAACCCCACTGAAATCCCTGCACACATGCCTTGGAAGCCAGCTACATTTTTTTTAGCAAGAGATCGTTTATATGTACCGTCCCACAGACAGGATATCACATACCATGGTCTTTTTGTATATACTGGCCTTTGGGTATTGATCCTAGACTGACCGCGCATTTCCAAAAAAAAATGTTAAGTAAATCGAACACAGTACCCTCTTCCTCTACCCCTAGAGCGTTACGTAATTAGTAACACCCCCTTATATGTAACATGTATGCCAACAGCTGGCCAGTCAAAATTTCATGGCAAATCCCCCACTCGCGGACCCCTGGAAAGGCGTTGTACCATACCTCTATGGATATAAATATGTTTTGGAGAGGTGAGACGACCCCTCAATCAACAGTTAAATTTGTTCAAAAATTTCGAAATCTCACGTGATCTCTTGATGGGGAATTCTATACTTGTGATAAGCCAATGAAAACCGAGATCGGTACGAGCCCGTCAAAAGTGTCCCACTTTCAAAATACTGGCTTTGATTTTGACCTGGATAAGCCAGCGTAGTGAAACCAATGTGGAGTGCGGCGTCATATATGCACCAAACGTAATTTGATTTTCTGTTCTATATGCTTAAATAATAATATTCCAGGGAATGTAGTTTTAAATCTATCTGCAAAGTTGTTAAGTTGTAAAAGTATGTGATAAGAAAAATATCTAGTGTTATATTGAATATGCCACCTACTGTAAGTAACATTATACAAGTGGTATCGTACATGCATTAAGCACTTAAGGAGACTGCTCTAGTAAATGCGGTCATTCCGGAGCCTCGGACAGTAATTCATGGAAGAAACAGATCACTACCTTTGGACTCCATCAGATAAAAGCTTGATTATTTTAATGCTTTTGTCATTCACACTGGTATTAAACACATATGATGAAATAATAACACTGATATGTTTATATATATACAAAATAATTTATTCGCTCTGAGCACTTTTCACTGAAAAAAAAAGAAGTCTGCTAATATAGCACAGTGCATGAATCTCGCTATTCATTGTTGTTACAAACCTACATAACCTGCATTTCTCAAAATTATGTACACTAGCTTTCAATAACTGCTAATATTATAATTTCACAATATATTACCATAAATTTTAAATCATAATGAATATTTACAAGTATATTACTGTATCATTCATTAGAATAACCAAAATTAAAAAAAAATATCTGCAAGTATCTGAATACATCTTTAAGTCGCTAGTGTTCACTTGGGATATATAGCACAGAAATAACAGGACTGTCTACCCTATAATATTATCTACCAACACCTCAAGCTCTGATACAAAGGTATCTCACACAGTTAAAGCCATCTTAATAAGTTTCACTGCATATAGGTTGATTTTCTTTAACAAACTTCAGTTAAGTACTACTGAACATCAACATGAGATTCTTATTATTTTTTAAATGTAGCACCACATCAAATTCGATGATGATGTTTTAGAAGCCTGCAGTTTTTGTATCAAACTGAATACACTTTTCTATTGACGGACCGTTCACCACATGGGGCAATATATTATCTAAGATCTAGTATACACATGGGCCTAAAAAGTGTTAGCAATCTTGCCAACTTTATCTGAAAATATTTTGCAAATTTAATGTTTTTCTTAGCAAAATAAAATTAGACAAATTCACGTCTTCCAACAAATTTCAACTTCAGTTCATATTTAATGTCAGCTTAAACACTCGTCAAGGGGCAATTGTTGCTAAACTAATGCCCCCAAAAAAACTAGAGCTTGGTCTGGCGAGCATGGTACCAGTCAAAAAAGATATGCTAGTCTAAGGCCTGTTCACCCATAAAATACAATTATGTTTAAATCGTGTGCTAAAGAGTTAAAAATTGACAGTAAACACATAAAGTTGAAGTGTTTCCTTTTTTCCGTTCCACCATGTGATTAATTCTAGAAAAGCCTGGAAGTTAATGGCTATAAAGATAACTTCAGTCTCATTGCAGTACTGTGTCTGGCCAATGACAGGGCACAAATTAGTTCTTGTGGCTGCCATTTTATTTTTCTTAATGAGAACCTGCAACACTTCTACTTGATTATAGAACTATAAACTGATTCTCATGTTTTGACCTGCAAAAAGTTTAAAATAAACATCAAGTCATTTATATTACAAATATCTGAAAATTATATTTCCATTTTTCTTTAGAAAGTTTCTACTTGGGTAAAATATAACTTCCTTCTTTAAATTGTTAAACTGCTTTTTAATGAATATTTAAAAAGCAAAAGGACCATTATGAATACAATTTGTGTAGAAAAGGTATTAATAAATTCATAAAACAGTAAAAAAAACCTTGGCAGTGCATCTACACATTCTCTTTTGGGCATAACTCACTAACCTAGTTGGAAGAAGCAAATAAATAAACTAATTAAGAGTTTTAAACGGCCCTAAAGAGCGTATCCTGAATCTTTAGTCACATGATTGATGTTAGATCATGGCTTGTGCTTTAAAAATCTTATATCCTAACTCGAGACTAGACCATGTCCATACTTCTATATGCCATTCGTTTATGGATGAGACTTTCGTTATTTAAAGCCTTGAGTCTGGACTTTTAAAAAGTTCAGTAAGCATGAAGACTTTAGAATTAGATTGTACTTTTAACAAAATCATGATACTGTCCTCCGTTTGTAACATGCTTCAAGCTAACAGACTAAACTTACATATTAAATACATTTTCTTGTTTAGAATATCAGTGTCTGTGTATGCAATATGTTTGTAGTTGTCCTAATATTTGTAGCAGCCCAAACTGGAGAAAACTAGAGGTGTTTTCTCTTTTTTAAGAATACTTTACCTGGCCTCAAAATAAATGCATATTCCTCTAAAGATAGTAGTCTGGTCCGAACATCCCAACAGCCAATGGGATGGCCTAAAATTCTTCTACAGAGTCCTCCTTTCTGTTCCGTTCACACGACTGTAACTTCCTTCTTTTCCGAGCAAATCGTATAGAGAATATGCATTTGTGTTGAGGCCAGGTAAGTAGAAAAGAAATAGATTTTACCTCCCAATAATTTCATGTATATTAAAAAAAATATGAAGCTAGGAAAACTACAGACAATAGGTCTATTAGAAAAACACCAATTATACACCCACTGATGTTCTAAATAAGAAAATGTATTTAATATGTAATATTAGTCATCAAAAAAATCCCTGCTGGTTGGAAATACCAGCAAACTCAGGACAGTCTCTTTTAATAGTGACATAAAATTATAACGTAATGGTAAAAATCATTCATTAGTTGCTCAAATCAACTGTAGCATTTAATACATGTAGGTCATAGCTAATAATCCTTTTTGTAGTTGTAAAAGCAGTCTATCAAAAACCCTGCTAATAAGACAACCTCTACTGTTCACTGATAAAATATAGAAAAATATTTTCAAAAATAAATCCGTAAATATTTTCAAAATGTCTAGTGAACGTCTCTGCTCAAAATTAGCCGTCTCTGGTGGATGTTTTATGAATAAATAAAACTTTTAGAGTCCACTGTCATCATGAAGACTCGTGAATGTTAAACAGCTTGGCAACTTCAAAGAGATCCTCATTTTCAGCACCATCTTTTAGAACCTAAAATTATAGGATGGAAACGTAGGTATATCAACAATCACAATATAAATGTTTGAGGGTTAAAATATCTCTTCAAATTACACAACGTCATTTTATCGCAAAGATATTCTTCTTTATATTAGTGTAAATTATTAATTAAGTAATACTAACAGTATTTTGAGTTTACAGAATGTGAAGCAAATATTTATTACGTATATGCTAAAGATGTAAATTATTTCGCCCATCATGTGCAGACTGCATATCTTTTTAATTTAAAACAATGCCAACTGAAATACCATTTCTTCCAACCCATTGATCTCCACTTGCAGTAACACACCAATAACACTAAATGTCAGATGAAATATGACCAAATTTCTTAACTACATCTGAAAACTTACACTGTAGTTTTAGTCCCCATAAAAACAGTTGAGGCTAACAACAACAGAACATGGTAATTCCTAGTACAAATAATATTTATATTAATATACAAGGAATATTAATTTTGTTACCTTTCTAGCCAATGGCATTTTGTTGAAAACATTCCACAGGACAATCCCGACAACAGTTTTGTCTTTGAGATAAAATATAACACCTTTGCTGTAGTCGTCGTCATCACCTGGTGGTCTGGGCACAAGCTTTTCCGGGACGGCTGGGGATGCAGCCTGAAAAGAAAACCATTGTTATTAAAGCTGCACTTTACGTAAAGTTTAACTGGTTGATAGTTATTTTATTACAAGAATTCACCGTCATTTAGATATACTGCAATTCTTAAAAACATTTCTGCTATTAATACTTAACAAACTTAAGTTTAAAATGTTATTAAGTATCTGTGATGTTTTTGCATTTTAGAGCAATCCAAAACAAAACAAAAAAATTTCTTTTTGGTGAGAATCCCAAATTAATAATAAACTTAAAGGGACATTCCCGAGTTTGCTGCACGCTTTAAGATGTTATCGACTAACAGAAACTTTTAAACGATCATAATTACATATCAAATATATTTTTCTGCATAAAATATTAGTGGCTGTATATTAAATGTGTTTCTGATCGTTCTAATATATGTACTAGGTTAAATGTCATCTTATTTCCTAAAATACTGCTTTTTCGTATGTACGAAATTATTTGAAGACTAAACCCAGTTTGGGGTTCTTACAAACATTAAGACGACCAGAAACACATTGAATATGCAGACACTGATATTCTAAACAAGAAAATATATTTTTTATGTAAGTTTAATCGTAGAAACATTTTATTTTATTACAATGCAGCAAACTCAGGAAGGTCCCTTTAAAATAATATGGCAAGATAGAAATATAACTGAATAGATGACAAGACTTTGGGACAGACATGCTGCTAGAAGTAAATCAGTTAAAATGTTGTGCAATATCACCTGCAGTTTGTTGATGCAACTTTCAAACTGATGCAGAGGTTTACTTAAAAATCATTACAAAGCCGGTCATAACTTACCTGTTCTGATTCTGAGCGAATTCCTTCTCCACTCTTTTCAACTGTAGCCTTTGGAGTGTCTTTTTCTGTTGCCTTGGCAAACACCGCTACTGTAGGCAAAGTGGAGTCCACAATTCCAATAGCTTCATAGCCAATTTCAGGCCCAAGATCTGACCTGTATTAAATAATATTCAATTACTTGATGCACATGTGGGTCATCAAACATGCCACCTTCATAGATATAAAGCTGTTTAATCATACAACTCCTGAATTATAAGGAACAAAATTGTAAATAAACTGGTTTCAGCAATTTTGGGAAATCTGTCATTATATTAGTAACCGATACCTAGAGATAAAAAATCGGATTCCCATAGCTACGAAAAAATACCCCAAACCCCCAGACATCTAAAAACAGTAAAATATGAAGAAAACTGAATAAAACCATGAGAATTTAAAAAAAAAAGGATAAAACAGTTCAGGTTTTTTTTTGGTTCACACAGCTGTGCAATAAAAGACAGGTGCAGTATGTTTTTTTTCTTTAATACCGAAAAATTCTTAAGTTGCCAGTGTAATCAAGAATATCATACATTTAGATTAATTGTCTCTTTAACCCTAACTCGGACATAAATACATTGTCCCCCTAAAACATTGCATGGTATTAACATCTCAACAGCCTTCCATTATAACCTTCCATTGTGTCAGGGATTTCCTCTTCTTTCTTTTTTTCTGCCTTTCCAGGAAGGAAGGAAAGTTTTATTTAACAGATGCGAGGTCTCACACAATACTTACCAGAACATAGACTGGTGCCAGTACGGTTTAGCTGCCCCAGTCATGTTTTCTCCAGCGAGTCTTCCGCTAACAACAGCGTGGTCGTGGTGTTCCACGCGTCGCCGACCTAGCTTGATGTCGTAGAAACAGGAAGCATCACCAGCCTGAAAACATAAACAGAGACCTTTGTAGCTTCTGAAAAAAAACCCCAATATTCTAAGTCACATATATCCTCCATCACTCACACTTCAACAATGGGTTTTGTTTCTGTTCACTTTTCTGAAATGTTGAATCTCTTCACAAACATTATTCATGTATCCAATTTATGTAGTAATGTTTGTGTTTATTTCTGCCAATCTCTGTAAAACATACAATTTGCCACTCTGCCTAATGACAGAGGAAACTTTAAACTAGGTTTAAAACAAAACCTATAGGTGTCTTAACCAGACCTGTCAACCCTCCCGGATTCCGCGGGAGTCTCCCGGTATTTGATCAAATCTCCTTTCACCTGTGTGGGAGACAATTTCTCCTGTTAAATGACATTTTTGTAAGCATAAAAAAACATCGATCCTCTTTTGTCAAAATAATATAAGGGAAGTAACTCTGCCTTTTTTTCTCATTCGGAAAATGTCGACTACTTTCGATTTCTGAGAATGTAACAGGCCGAATTCTCCCGACTGTTTAACCTTTGCCGAAGTGAGAATTGTGGGATAGCCTATTTATATTGTTAAAAAAGCACATGGAGTTTATAAAATGACGTCTTATTATAATGGCTACAAAGCATGTTGCCACTAATTCAACAGGCTGTGTATTGACATTCAGTGTTGCCATATATAAAAAAAAACCTATCCAATTTAGTTCTAATAACACCTCTGAATTGTAAAATGTCTTCCCACTGGATTACATAATGTAACTATGACAAATCTGAAGTGCCAGACTCCGAGTTGACAGCGATGCACACGATTCATGTTAAAATCATGTCACAGCAAGACAACGAAAAGACCAATTCGCAGTATAAACATACTTGTGTCAGTTAATTTTGTAAGTTTGTGCAGTAAAATGTTGGTTATAAGTGTACACTTCAAGAAATTATTTTTGTACAATTAAAAAATGTTGTGTTTGACATTGACATAAAGTTACTCACGGAAATGGGTATAATTCCGGTATATTTCACACGACGTCCGTAATGAGGTTTTACTTATGATTAATGAAAATACAATGTTTATTGCATCATTATAATGATTTTAAATAAGTACCACACCACCATTCCTCATTATAGTAAAAACTTAATATTAATTTATAAGATTTATATAAATTTGTCTTTGGTACTTAGGTACACTAAACACAAATGATATGTAACGCAACCAGTAAGGCTAATACCGTAAATGTACTAATTAAAAAAATTTCTTTCTTGTTCATGTTGTTAACATTTGTGTTGTTAAATATGCATTAAATCATAATAATATTTAAACTTAAAAAAAAAAATCTACGGTTAAGAAGTATATATGACATTATATAGTATTCATATAACTTATTGTAATAATGTTTTTTTTTTTAAATCTTGCTATTTTGGGTTAAATTGTGTGAATTTAAAAAATCTCCTGCTTTTTCAACACACACCTCCTGCTTTCTCTTGACTAAAGGTTGATAGGTCTGGTCTTAACAAATGTCTGATGAGAGAGATAAAGCCAGTTTTTCTTTCCAAAAAGCAGCCAGGGGTCTTTTATATATGCACCTTCTCATAGACCGTACTGATTGGGAAAAAAAAACCCATAGGGTCCACTGAGGTTAATTGGTTCTACACCACATCATTGCTTTATGACTGAGAGGCAGAATATAGCCCAGAGGTAAAGTGTTTGCTTGATGCACAGTTGGTTCGGGATCAACCCGTCGATGGGCCCTTTGGGCTATTTCTCATTCCAGCCAGTGCTAAGGCCGTGTATGTACAATCCTGTCTGTGGGATGGTCCATATAAAAGATTCCTTGCTACAAATTAAAAAAGGAAGCAGGTTTTATCTCTAAGATGTTTAACATCCAATAGCTGTTTTGCTCTATGACTGAGCTACACCTCAGTGCCACAATATAACCTACATGTTGTTACTTACCACCCACACATTGGACCTGGCCTCTAGCTCGGCATTAACACGGTAACCACCGTGAACATCGTCCGTCTCAAGACCAGACGTCTTCGCCAGCTCAACGTTGGGTTCCAGACCCACTGCTACCACAACAACGTCAGCAGATACCTGCAAACATAGACACGGACTACAGGTACTGTGTAAATATTTAATACCCATCTTGAAATTGTAGAACTAAACACATAAAAAGAACAAATGAATGCTTCATGACATCCCTGAATAAAAAATATATATTGGCTATTTGGTGTTACACAAAGGTAAGTGCATGTACATGAATGAAGGCACAAATGATTGGTATTAGTGAAGAAAAAGGAAGTCAGATTTATTATAAAATTAACAACACAATCATTAGTGACGTCACCCCACTGTCGTCTGCTAGTTAACGAGTCTACTGCTGCCAAATATAGTGTCATTCAACCCACAGTACTGACATTGCTTACCATTGTCTCAAATGAAAAGAATGATAATGGTTCATAAAAAGAATACCCCTTCATGTCTTGTGATATCATAATTTATCAGCACTCATTGATAAAAGTATAAAATCCAAGGCTTGCTGATAAATTATGATATCACAAGACACTCGGCGAGCATCCTCTATTCATTTATGAAATGAAATCTATGATTGAGGACGGAGTTATATATTAAAAAAACTATTCATCAAGAGTTATATACATTGAATATAATCATTTAAAATTTAGGAACATCTTTGCCTCCCTAATGCTGAAGCATATCCTCAAATTCGGGCAAAAACATTAGAGATATTCAGCTAAAATGTGCAAACCTGAGGCCTTTATACCATGCATTTTTATCATTCTACCCGCAAAATTAGTTATAATTCATGTAAAAATGTGTAGTGATTCGTTTGTATCCTTATATAGATGTTTGGCAGCAATGCTAATATAAACAAACCATGTTATCCAGATTCTGGCATTTCCATTTAATTTGGGCAAAAAACAGCCTGTCCCCCTACAAAACTGGGAGCCTGTATCCCTATGTACCTGAAACACAACTACCTAGCATGTGAAGAACAAAACAGCAATGTTTTGGACGGCATTTTTGGACTCTTTTTAAAGATTTTTTTAATGGTAGGACAATTCATAAGTAGAGTCTGGCACCCTGCCCCACCTTGAATAGCAATCATTTTCACTTACAGATTTGCCATTGCTGAGACCAAGATCAACTTTGCCTCGGTTGTAACTGGCAGATTCAACTTTGACATTTGGAATAACATCAACTCCCTCTGAAAAACAAAACAGTAAAAATTAAATATTTAAGTGAAAAACAAAACGTTAAAAAAAACAAGACATTGGAAATGCTGAAAATTTCCTCGCGATTGAAACATCCTCTTCCTATATTTGAAATTTCATGAAAATCTGATGAGAACTGAAGTCGCTAAAGTGGTGACATCATACTTCTATTTTTGGTAACAATGACCTTGATCTTCAATGCAGAGAGGCAATCTTGTTCCAAGATATTAGTTCCTTTTCCTATATTTGAAGTTTGATAAAAATCAGTTGAAAAATGAAGTTGTTATTTTTAGCAATATATTTCTTTTTATTAAGTGACCTTGACCTTTGATGCAGAGACGCAGAACATGAGCTTGTTCAAGATATAAGATATCATAATTGTATTCCTATATATGAAGTTTCATGACAATTGGATGAGAAATAATGTCACTAGAGTGGTGATGTCAGCTTATCACATTCGTACATACAAGTAAGATGCTATATTCCTTCGACGATGTCAAGTGGCGATAATATATATTTCAGTGAACATTTTTGGAAATGTACCCGAAATATTAATTGGCGTACTAAAATTAATCATATTTTAGGATATATGACTACTCAAAATTGAATTTGAGATTGTATAAACAGCTGACCAAAATTCTGCATATTAAAAATAAGGAACTCACCAGACTGGACTTTCTTTGTGGTCCAGTTGCTGATATATTCTGGGAGAACACGACCCATATTGCCTGAAACAGAAGGAATCAGTCATATGGTTAAGGACCACACAGTTACTGAGAGAGGAAACCTGCTGTCGCCACTTCATGGGCTACTCTTTTCAATTAGCAGCAAGGGATCTATTATATGCACCATCCCACAGACAGGATAGTACATACCACAGCCTTTGTTACACCAGTTGTGGAGCACTGGCTGGAACGAGAAATAACCCAATGGGTTCACAGACAGGGATCAATCCTAGACCGACCACGCATCAAGCGAGCGCTCTACCACTGGGCTACATCCAGCCCCAAAAGAGAAGGAACGAAATGTTTTATTTGATGACACACTCAACATATTTTATTTATGGTTGTATGGCATCGCAGCCTGAAAGAGAAACACACATTAAAATAAACCAAATAAGTAGAACGACACATCAAGTTTAATGTACATAATATAATTACTTTTGAAGTCATTGTTTAAAGACACTACCAGAGCACACTGATTGATTTAATTATCAGCCATTGGATGTGGTACACTTGATAATTCTGACATAACTGTCTTCAGAGGAGCCAACTACATGTTTCCATTAACAGCAAGAGATGTTTTATACACACTTTCCCCACAAGCAAGACAGCACATGCCATGGTCATTGATCACCAGTTGTGGGTCATTGGTTTGGACAATAAAAAACTAAACTTAATGGGTCCGCCATACTACCAAGATGCTTTTGAGTCATTTAACCTCATAAGAAAATTCGGACTGTTTATTCAAGTTCAAATACTTACCATTTTCTGGAAACAATTGATAAACCTTGATGCCTTTCTTCTTTCCTGAAATATATTTTCACTTAGTATTATTCAAGTTGAATATTTATTTTAGAACACAACAAAAATAGCAAACATAATAAAGATGTAATTACTTAGTTATTATAATATACATGACACTTAAAGCATAGTACAATATACAAGACAAAACACACATGAAACATGATAATCTGGAGATACCAAATATTTTCAGGTAATTAAAGTACAATTTGTTTTGCTTAATGACACCACTATCAAATATATATAGTTTTAGCAAGAAAACCCACAAAATTTTCGAATTAGCAGCAAGGGATCTTTTATATGCACTTTTCCAGACAGGAAAGCACATACCACAGCCTTTGATAAATCAGTCATGGGGCACTTATTGTGGTGGAAGAAAACAATGGGTCTACCTTAACGAGGCAACTCAAGTGGACTTTTAAACTTTTAGACCTTTGTTCAAAAGTTTATGTCGAAATTACTTTCTTTTTTTAATATTATTAAATAGTCCGATCCTCTCTTCTTTCTCTTATTTATTTTTGGACTGTCCTTCTAAAATGCTCCAAATAAGTATATAAATATTCGACCAAGCAGTCAATTCTTTTTATTTTTGGCGTGTAACTTTTTTTTTTTTTTTTAATTCTATTATCTTTTTTTTACTAATTGCCATTTTCAAAATTCTGCCCATTTTCAAGTCTACCCCCCCACCCTCAAAATTTTAAAGGCCCACTATTTAATTTTTGGATGTAAATTTCAAAACTGTCTGCTTAATTTTTTTCCCGGGGCCTGTCTCTGGATAGCCAGGGGCTTGTGCCGGGACAGATATGCTCGCAACTCTAGTGGTATAAGAGCATATACAAATTATTCGCACTCGCGCACTACCAAGGGGACTTTGATCCTACAGGCTACATTTTATCTCCTGGATCTTCTAAAAGCACTTTACCACAGACATGACAGTACATACCACTATGTTTGATAAACCAGTAGTTGGAAAGAGATCAAATAATCCTATATTCTCACCCTATGTCAAATATAATAGTTTAGCTTACTCTTAAGTTTTTCAAGCAATATTTAAAAAAAATAAAAAAAATAAAAATATATATATATATATGTATATATGCAGTGTTTGAGATTAACGGTATCCCAATATCCCGGGGATACCAGAATTTAATTTTGGATACCAGACTTCACGAATCCAGTATCCCACCGGGATACACCATATGATGTTGTTAAGTAACAATATTTTCGAGCTCATACCCAGTCTAATGCTATGCTATGACAATATCTTCCCAAACACATACCCAGTCTAATGCCACACTGGAGCAATAGACTGGGAACTGCTAAATCGCTATTGTTTTTGTTGGATGTTTCCTCCCTTCAAATGTTATTTGAGATATTGATTCCACATATGCAGAAAATTGATACAGGTAGGTTTATCAATAGTAATGTCAGAAACACTCACAATGGATGAAGATTACTGCGGACTAAATATTAATTTATGTTAGTTTATATATAAAAAATAGATTCCGTTTCCCGATTGCAAATGTCAGACTTCACGAATTTCGCAATTGCGATAACACTATTTTCGAGCATTGCAATAGACTGAACGAGAACTGCTAAATCGTGTCATCCAAGTTTTGTTATGATGTTATTTATTTATGAATTTCATTCAAGTGGGATACTAAATTCTCAGGTGGGATACCAGATTTTGAAATGTTAGTATCCAACTGGGATACTGCCACAAATTTTTAATCTCGAACACTGTATATGCATATGAAATGGTTAAGCACATTCTGATTGGTGGCTGAACTGTATTGGTTTACCTTTCTTTCCTAATGCACAAGCTAACTCACTGCCAAGGAAACCACCTCCAACTATAGCCACTGATTTAGCTCTTTCTGTGATCAGATCAAGGCGCTGAAAATCTTCAATCTGTAAAATATATTCTTCTTAATGATAAATATGCAACTATATGTATCCAGTTTATGAAATAAGCTAATGTGAAACAGTAATGTAGACTCAAACACAAATAAAAGTAATATTTATTTTCTTTAATAACACCACTAGAGTAATTAATCTTTAGTAGCAACAGATATTTTATATCTCACTGACAGGACAGCACATACCAAACAAAAGCCAACCACAAATATGTTGGATTGTTGTATGAATATTGGATCTCCCCTTCCATGGAAAAGACAAAATGTATTCCAATAATATTAAAAAGCTTATCAGATTTTGCAAAAATTTACTTAATTCATAATACTGTATTTTCCCATGTATTATGTGCACCAGTGTATAATGCGCACCCCCCACTTTGAACATTTATTCTAAGAAAAAAGAAAATGAACCACATTATAATGCGCACCATTTTTTTAAACCACAAAATTGACGGTGGATGCAAGATGTACCGTTCCCCCCCCCCCCCCCCCCCCCGTCACAAAAATTTACAAAAAGCGAAAGCAGCAGTATATTCAAGAAACAAAACTAAAGTTAGGTACTTAAGTCATGGACCTTCATGTCACATTAAACATAGGCTAGTACTTTCTTACTTACATGTCACAGACGTACACATTCATAAATCAAAACAAAATTATATACCCATACCCTGTAAATGACCAACAAATAAATGAAAAGCGATTTTTAAGAGGGTTTTGGCATTTCGTTGTAACGAACACTGTCAATAACCTATAAAGTACTGTAAACTACCAATCGGCAATTTTTTATAGGTGATCGCTGGACATTTTTAAAAGATAGTTTTTTCTATTGCACCCCAATTTTTAACCGGTATTTTCTGAAGAAAAAAAGTGTGCATAATACATGGGAATATACGGTACTGTAAATATTTATTTTCAAAATGAAGGGTGTTTTTGTTTTAGAATATGTATACGCAAATAGGTGGCGTTAAAAGCGAGAAACTCACAGATCGGAATAACACTGTCCTCTTCTTAACATCTTCTCCAGCATTATCAAGAACTGGCAAATGTCTTGGCTTGCCACCTTAAAACACAAAATACTCATGTGAAATTATTAACCTTATTACAGTTTCCTATTGCATAATATTATGTAATCTAAACATTAACACTAATATTTAATTTTATATTGAAATGGATAAACAGTTTTGAATCAATAGTTATACATGTACCACATATTAAAATTATGCAGCTTAATGTAAAGTGCCCAACATTTTTTCATGTATCATTTAAACTTGTAAAACTTACTAAATACATATAACATTACTGGGTTTTTTTTTTTTTAATAGATAGAACATTTACGTTATGTGTAAGGGAGGAGAGGGTTATGAAATGTGTTATGTGGTTATAAAGTGGAAGAACATTGAAAAAACACCATTGAGTTTGTGAACCGGATTAAACTTTTTTTTTTTTTTTTTAGCGAATATGCAATTTAGCACATGCTTGTGATTTTTTAATATTGTGAACAAAAGTTGGTATATACAGTGTGTATTTGCAATAAAAATAAATGTATACATGTAAATTTCGTAACCTGAGATTGGGTAAAAAATGTTGCAAAATTTATATGTACACCTGTTTACAGTATATAACACTGTTGTACAGTTCCACGTGTGTACAATAGTCCCACTACTAAAATGTTTTAGGTTGTAGTATATGAGTGGAGAATGTCTCACCTGTAGCAATAAGACACTTGTCATATGTAATTTCTGATCCATTATCAAGCCACACTTTCTTCTCAGAGGGGTCCAGCTTTATCACCTGTCAGAAATAACCACAATTATATCACAGTTCAAAGGATGTACAGTCCTGGGTGCATACCATCAAACCAAATCTCACAAATGATAATAGTAACATTATAAAAAGCTATCACTGAACATATATAATTAAATACTACAGAACCTCACCAGTGGCGTAGCGTGGATTGCCAGCACCCGGGGCAAGGCAAGTATTGCACCTCCTAACCAGTGGCCGTTAGCACTCCTCGAGTCCCTTCCACCAGTCCAGAATTTTGCACCATGGGCAACCGACCCGGGGGCCCCGCCCACATTACACCACTGAACCTCACTTGGGAGATTTATAAAGTTTGCATATATTTGTTTTTATATTTCATATCCTGATGAACCTAAAAGAAAAAGGCACAATTCTTAAATGAAAGTTGCTAGTGCTTTTTGGATCAAAAGGAATACATCAAGAGTGTGGAATATATATTATATACCAGGTAGTACCTTTTTACCAGTGAGTACTGCAACGCCACCGTTTTCTTGGAATGGTAATTTCTTGGGTTCTATGTAGAAGCTGGCTGGTTCAAAATATACACTGAAATAAAATATCACATTTTTATCAGGATACCAAGTAACACTAGAATGCCAGCGCACTGTTTAATAGGCTCATGGTCTGATTAATACAATGGACTAACGAAATGTGCTGGTATACAGAGAGTGCTGGATAAAACAATTTCTTACAAGCTATTTGCACTGAACGGGACTCTGGGAGCGGGACGTAGCCCAGTGGTAAAACACTCGGTTGATGTGTGGTCAGTCTAGGATCGATCACCATCAATGGGCCCAGTGCTACATGTATTTCTTGTTCCAGTCAGTCCACCACGACTGGTATATCAAAGGCTGTGGTATGTACTATCCCTTCTGTGGGATGGTGCATATAAAAGATCTCTTGCTACTAATGGATAAATGTAGCGGGTTTCCTTTCTAAGACTATATGTCAAAATTATCAAAGGTTTGAGATCCAACAGCCGATGATTAATAATTCAATGTGCTCAAGTGGTGTTGATCATACCAGTTTAATCAGAATCTGGATTACACACATTCCACTTGATAATTTTAACAGGCACAAATACTAAAGGGATTCAAACTGAATCATTTTAAATCAATTAAAGAAAACTAAATTAATATTTGTGTTTATTTTGTTTATTAATTTTAAAATTCTTTAGATACATAGCACAAAAAACACTGCTTTGTGCTTTAATAAACCAGAATTCTGTGGAATTAAATGTCTTTATTTGTAAAAAAAACCCCACCCTCACCTTCTTTCTTTGCCATTCCATTGCTTGAAACGTAAATTCTGCGTAGCATTTCTGTCATCACTAAACCACATCTCTTTGGAGAGTGGTGGACGCATGTATGGAATGTGGTTTTCCTCACCAATCACCAAGACCTTAATGATAAATATATTAATAATGCAGATGGTGTGTGTGTGTGGGGGGGGGGGGGGGGGGGTCATTTTAGCATGCTATCAGTTTGACTCTGGATTCCCTAGTTAACATTGAGATATCTTTACTGACCCACAGGGACATTACTCTGGCAAAATAACCACTAACTACCACCATATACCAAACACATTGCAGAAAACTTGGAGTGTTTTCTCTTTTATAGATACATTACCTGTCCTCAAACAAGTGCACCTCCCCCCCCCACGCAAGTGGTCTGGTCCGAACATCCCAACAGCCAATGGGATGGCCTAAATTCTTCTACTGCATACTGCTCTCTAGTTCCGGTCACATGACTGTGACTTCCTTCTTTTTCCCTGAGCGCATCGCACGGAGAACAGGAAGCGGGGAGGCCCGGGCGGGATGAAATCTTGAGGACAGGTAATGTATCTATAAAAGAGAAAACACTCCAAGTTTTCTCCATTTCTATAGCCATTACCTGTCCTCAAACAAGTGCAGCATTCAACAGATGGTGGTGGGTGCCGAAATCTGTAGATGCTTGTGATAACTCCCCAACCGGAAAGAGGCTGACTAGTGGAAGAATAAGGCCAACCTTGGTAAGCTCTCCTCCTAGGGATGCCCGTCACAGACCAATGCAGGTGATGTTAGTAACAACAACCAGAATGGTGGCATCCGTCAGCAGTGGCAGGTACGGCTCCTAGAACACATGGACCAGGAGGCGGAAGCCACATCTCATGCTGGTCTAACAGGGTGGGAAGACGTAGCCACCAGGGATGCAGGTGTTAGGTAACCCTCACGTATTGAAGTGTTATAGTTTTTCAATAACAAGCGACAACCTAATGAGGTGCATCCGTCAGAACATTGAACAGAACAAGCCCCCCGAGTGTTTTCTGTCTAGTACACCAAAGAACTGTTAGTTCAATAACGACAACAAATAACCACATGCAGTGCAGGGTAAAGGTTATCGAGACAAAAGTTCCGGCACCAGTGCGTAAACTGTGCAAAAGAACAAAAGTCTAAGCAATCCTCACCTGTCGATTCGATGGACATCTCAGTATGCAGCCCAGAATCAGACAGACATCAACGGTGACGAGGACGGCTTGTATTCAACAGAGTCTGTGCAGCAACAACCGGACCCAGATGATGGAACCCCTCAACGTCTTATGTGGAGACATCCCTCAGATAATAGTTGGCGAAGATGGAGTCCGTAGCCCAGAAACAGCCAGTGATGATGTGCTGAATGGATGTGTTGCAGTGCAGGGACATCGTGGCAGCCAAGGCACGGAGTTCATGCGGATTGGAAGCAGACGGAGCAGGTAAACCCTCCGTCTGATAGGCGTCAGGATAGAAGACCGGATCCATGTGGCCACCGTGTTCTTGGTAATATCCCTCAACCGACTCTGGTTACAGGAGAGGAAAAGTCTTTTGCGATGTTGTCGAAAAGATCTGGTCCTCTCGATGTACTGGTGCAGGGCTCGAACAGGGCACAACGCCAAGTCCTCAACGTCCGCCGAACCAATGATAGAGGAGAGGGCCTGCACAACATACGAGCGAGGCGCTTGGTCTGGTAACTGATTCTTTGCAACAAAGGTCATGAGTAACCCCAAGTTGACTGCACGCCGATCTCGGTGAAAACGTACCAAGTCTACATCAAGAGCATGAAGTTCTGAGACACGGGCAGCCATGGCGAAACCGAGTAAAAACACCGTCTTCCGCGTCAAATCTTGCAGGGAAGAGGATTCGATCGGCTCATAAGGTGCGGTCGATAACGCTCGTAACACCAGATTCAGGTCCCATCTTGGTGGCCGAAACCGGTGTACTTGATCTTCAAGGCGAAACCCTTTGATCATCTTATGGATCTCAGGAATATCCGATAACTTCGTTCCAGTAGTGACATCACGAACAGTAGCGATGACCGAAACGTACCCAGCGATGGTAGACCCCTTCAATCGTAAAGTGGTCCGCAGATACAGCAAAAAATCAGCAAGACGAGGTATCTGGATCGTCTGAGGTTTGAGTTTTTGCCGGACACACCATCGGTGAAAGCAAAGCCATCTGACGTTGTAAGCCGCAGTAGTAGATGATCTGTGCGCTTTCAAAATGGCCGCCGTAGACTGTGAAGAAAAACCTTTCTTCCTCAAACTCTTGGAGATAAAGTCCACGTGTGCAGTTGGAACAACTGCGGACGTGGATGGTATAGTCTTGACGTGGGATGCAGCAACAGATGATCCCAGTCTGGCAGCGGTAAAGGATGTGGATCGGCAAGACGTATTAGATCTGGATACCACATCCTGGATGGCCACATCGGAGCAATGAGTAACAGGCGACAATGGTACAGCTGAAACCTCTGCAGCACCCTTGGAAGGAGGATTGGTGGAGGAAAAGCGTACGCGTCCATCTGTTCCCAGCTGATGGCCAATGCGTCGAGATCCAGAGCTTCGGGATCCGGCACCGGAGACACGTAAACCCTCAGCTGATGGTTGAATCGTGTGGCTAAAAGATCGATGTTTGGTGTCCAAAGTCTGTCGCACACCCATCGAAACGCTTCCGGATGGAGTATCCACTCCGTCGGCTGTGGAGACGATGGCCGGGACAATGTGTCGGCTAGTACATTGGAAACCCCTGGAATATGACGAGCCCGAAGTTGCAATGGAATTTCGTCGACCAGCTTGTAGAGACGATAAGTCAACTGCAGCAGACTGCTGGAGTGAGTTCCGCCCTGACGATTGATGTAAGCCGCCGCGGTAGTACTGTCTGTGGCCACCATGAGAGAGGCTTCCGTCAACATTTGTCGCCAATGAAGGATAGCGTAGTAGACTGCCAACAACTCTAGCAGGTTGATGTGGAGTCCGAGTTCGCCGGGAGACCACAGCCCTGAAGTAGTCTGGTTGCTTAGATGGGCTCCCCAACCTTCCAGTGACGCGTCGACAAACAGGTGATGAGTGGCTATGAAGGCCCGCATAGAGACACCTTCTAAGACGTTCGATCGGAGCTGCCACCACTGTAGGCTGGAGCGTAGATCGTCCGGGAGTGAGATGATCAAGTCCGGATTGTTGAAACGAACAAACGGGTTGAGAAACATCTGCAAGCGCCGCAACTGGAGACGACCTCTGAGTGTCAAATCCTGGGCGGAAGTGAGGAGACCCAGGAGACTCTGCCAACCGCGGAAGGTTATTGGAGCGGTGAGGGCTATGGCAATCATGGTCTGGATCTTCTCCCAATGGTCTAAAGGAACTTGAACGAGGCCCAGGTCGGGTCGAAGCCAAGCACCTATGAACTGTAGAGACTGCGTGGGAGCCAGTCGAGATTTCTCGATGTTGATAATCCAACCCAGCTGCTTGAGAAAGTCCATGATGAAGGCAGTCAGCCCTGTCTTGCTGTGACACCTCATCAGGCAATCGTCGAGGTACGGGTAAAAGGATATACCTCTGCGATGCAGGAAACGTGACATCGGGAGTCGTGATTCTGGTGAACAGCCATGGCGCTATGGATATCCCAAAGGGCAGGACTGTCCATTCGTAATGCCGACCCTGTAGCACAAACCGCAGGTAGTGATGAAAATCGGCATGCATCGGAACGTGCAGGTAGGCGTCCTTGAGATCTAGCGAGGCAAGCCAATCCCCCGGTCTGATCACGGCTATGACATCTCGCAACGTTAACATCTTGAAGGTCGGAGGTGGAGACAGGTAGTGGTCGCTGAAAACCTCCAAGTTGTGGATCATTCGCAGCTCCGGAGAATCTTTCTTTGGTACGAGAAAGATGTCCGAGTAAAAGCCGGGTGTTAAGTGAGCTTCCGAAATGCTGCGAACGACTCCCTTCTCCACCAGCTTGTTGACGGACTCCTGTAGAACCTTGACTTGCGCGACGGAATGCCGCGGTTCTCGAGGTGAAGTGGTCAATGGAGGGATGGCAGACAATTGCAGACGATACCCTGTCTTCAAGATCGACGTGACAAACGGATCTTGGCAAAGTGTGTGCCAGTTTCGCCAATAACGGCGAAGTCAACTTCCGACCATGGAAGCGTCAAAACCGAATCGTTGTTCTGGTTCAAAATCAGGGGCGGGCGTAGGTTGAAGCAATCTGAGCAGTCCACGATCTGTTGGCTGGCGTCAACGTCGACCAGGCTTCCCCTGGGTCCGAGCTGGAGGACCGGATGGTCGTCTGACCGGAAACCGTCGAGAAGGTTGACCTCGAAAGGAACTTTTCCAGCGCTTAGATGGTGGTTGTGGAGTGAATGTAGACTTTCGCTTCGTGGATTCCAACGTCGAAATAAGTTGCAACGCTTTGACAGTTGCTGTCGACTGTTGGTCCTTATCATTGGCCTTCACCACATCAGAAACCTTGCCTGCAAACAGCTTCGTTGCGGACCATGGTTGAGCTAACAGCTCCTTCTTATGCTGGAAATCCAAAGTGGACTTTTTCAGATAAGCCTGGCGATGGTATTGCATCAACATCGAGGACATCGAAGTCACCGAAGACGTCAGGAAAGCTAGCATCTGCGCCGATTGCTGAAACAGCGCATAGCACCGTGCATCTTTTGCCTGGGTGGCCATCGCAGCAAGGAAAACGTCCAAGTAAGATAACACAAACAAGCAACGTCTCTGGGCAGTATCCATGGCTTGTACTTGTTTGTCCGTCAAATCCACAGTTGACGACTTCCCAAGACGGTGAACATCTTCATCCAAAGACAGAGCTCCATCTGTAAAGGGCATGTCAAACACCGGATACATACGGTGACCCCAAGACGGGAAGGCGACGAAGGACGCTATGTCTTTAAAGGTGCGGTCTAAATCTGTCGCCACCTCGGATACGAGTGTACCAGCTGCCAAGGAACGGATCACCACATCTTCCGGAGAGACATCAGTCGCTATCATCGGTGTCGGTCCCTTCTAGGACGGCGTTGGTGGATGTGGCAAGGACGGCAACATGTCATAGACGGCCGCCAAGCAATCCCTCATAGTCATATGGTCAGGAGAGTCAGGCTCATCAATGATGGAAACCGCTGTAGGCGCTGCATCTCCAAAGTCTCGAAGCACTCGAGCACAGGCTAATCGATCCGCCGAAACAGATCCGAGAACCCTCGGAAGCCTCAATAGAAGGTCTGCGCTGCCGATCCACGGAACCCGTAGGGAGCCGTGCAGGTAGTGGGGAACGGCTACGGTCCCGGCTCCGCTGCGCCGAAGATGACTTTCCCGCTGAAGATCGGTGATCCTTGGAGGCCGTGGAACGTCTAACTGATTGAGTCGGCTTGTCAGAGGGCTGCAGGCCTGTCATCTGAAGTCTTGCATCCTGGAGCCGCACCCCCCGAAGAAGGGACTGGAACCGGACCAGACCCCAAACCCGCCGGTTTTGGTAAGGCCGCCATCGACGCCATGGTCTCTTTCAGCATAGTGGGTAGCATCGAACGTAATACTTCTGCTACGGAGTCTGCAATTGACGGCGAAGATTCCACTTTCTTGGCTCTCGCCGACACCACCTTCAAGTAAGCCGCGAACTCGACAGTAGACAGGCCCGAACACAGGTCGCATCTCGAAGAGAGGCTACATGGAACACGGCAACCCGGACATAAATCATGAGGGTCGCCGCCTGCAGTGAACTTCTTACATCGTAAACACGCTCGTACTTGTCGCTGAACATTAACATCCGACATGATAATAAGTTTTCAATCTGTGAAAGAGAAAGAAAAAGAATCCATGACACAAACACAAAGCCGGTCAACAAAGACACCATTTTGCAAATGGCGTCTGACACGACAACCGGCAATATAACAACATTTCATGTAATTAACACTTGGCAAGTCAAGCGAAAAACATACGAAAGCTAACGAAAATTAAGGTGAAAAACATTTCACCCAAACACAAAGCCAGTCAACACAGACGCCATTTTGCAAATGGCGTCCGACACGACAACCGGCAATATAAACAACATTTCATGTAATTAACGCTTGGAAAGTCAAGCGAAATACGCACGAAAGCTAATGAAAGCTAACGAAACCGAAGGTGAAAAAACATTTCACCCAAACACGAATACAAAACCAAAGGTCTTATAAAAAGTTGACTCAAACAGAGCCAAGCAAAAGGACGTCCAGACCCTTTAGCGAAGAGAAAAAGAAGGAAGTTACAGTCATGTGACCGGAACTAGAGAGCAGTATGCAGTAGAAGAATTTAGGCCATCCCATTGGCTGTTGGGATGTTCGGACCAGACCACTTGCGTGGGGGGGAGGTGCACTTGTTTGAGGACAGGTAATGGCTATAGAAATACAAATAGTTGAGTTACATGCCAGGTCAGCATGTTTTCAACTTTATTTGATATACACAAGATAATGAGGAAACCTACTTCTGCTACTTCATGGGTTACTCTTTTCAATTATGGTATGGTATAGGGATTAACATGCACATTCAGAGCAAGCTGTTTTAGCGCATGTCTGTCGTGGGCACAGATGCCGGCCTTGGCCAGTTCCTCCGTCCAGGACAGGAAAGGAATGGGGTGGGTGGGAGAAGGCACCAAATGCACTGGCAGGTGCAAGGGAGCACCAGCAGCCCAACCGGGGTCGGTAACTAACAGGGGGTTGGTTTTGGTGCTATAGAATTTGGAATGTCCCGTAGAATTAATGCCAAAAGGAAAAAGGTGTGCAATCTGAATTGGAAATATGGCACTTTTTTTTATATCAGTCTGCCGAATTGGAAAGGGGGAGCTATATAAGTTTTAGAACTTAGTTTGCCGAGAGTAGCTCATTACTAGGACCTATTTGGTATTGAGATGTCTCCCTAGGTTGCCCATAAGGGCCCTTATATGGTGATGATGATAACTAGTTTAACGTGCCCATATACCACTAGGGTTTCGAACACGCCCATCCCGAGTCCGACCTCCGATAAGATCGGTGGCCTGACTCGGGATGGAGGGGGGGGGGAAATGGGCAGAATTTTGAAAATAGCAATTAGTAAAAAAGTTAATAGAATAAATAAAAAAAATAAAAAGGTTACAAGCCAAAAATAAAAAGAATTGACTGCTCGGCCAAATATTTACATAATTTGCAGCATTTAAGGACAGTCCAAAACTAAATAAGAGAAAGAAGAGAGGATCAGACTATTTAATAATATTAAAAAAAAAAAAAAAGGTAATTTCGACATGAAATTTTGAACGCAGATCTAAAAGTTTAAAGTCCGATCGATATGTCCATGCGAGTGGCCTCGTTAAGGCCGTTTGGGTGCACAGCTTAAAGGGACGAGATGGGCTGCATCCCGTCAAGAAAACCCCTAGATTGACAGTCGATAGACGTTGGAAGGTTTAGTGCTGTGCTGAAATACAGATCTTGAGAAGCCGGATCCGTCTGAACGAGAGAGAGTATCAGACTAGGGTATAGTCCAGTCGTCATGGGTTGGTATAGTGGTGCGGACGGGCCCGACTCCGGAGGATACGAGATGGTATCACTATAAAGCAAGGTAAAGTCTAGAAAAAGAGTAGTAGGGGCCAGTGCTTCTAGGACAGGCTCGGACATGTAGAGACTAAACGCGAACAACCGTGGCATTCTGCAGAATGGCCGTCATACAAGTCACCAAAAAAAAACAAGTCGACAGTCAGACAGAGAAATGACGTGGAGGCAAGGAATCTCGCTTAAAAAGAATCCATCCAGGTGGTGCAGACTGTCGAAACGAGAAGCGTTCCAGCGTTCAATCAGTTCCAATGGCCGCATACATCCCAGTAGTAAACTTCAAAAGCATGTGCAGTGTGCACAAGCAAAACAAACACGTCTTACCACGTGGAGCTCCAGACTGGGAATCCCCTTATATGGGCCTGATCTGTTCAGATCATGGAATGACAACCGAGGGAAGACTCGATAGCAATTAGTGTATACACATGTATGTGTCTGGGAGGTAAAGGTCAGTCTGTATCCATTGTTATCCTTCTGTCCATCCTTCCTTCCTGTCTTTCCTGTATTCTCCTCTTCTGTCTTTCTTATCAGATGTAACCCTGCTTCAACATCAAGTGTGCCCAAGGAAAGTTTTTGGGGGGTTGGTTAAGGGGGGTTTTGTATTCTTTTGTCCAAACCCACTGTGGGTGATTTGCAATTGTGCTTTTCGATTAGCAGCAAGGGATCTTTTACATGTGATATCCCTCATACAGGATAGTACATACCATGGCCTTTGTTACATGAAATGAAGCACTGGCTGGAATGAGAAATAGCCCAATGGGCACACCAATGGCAATAGATCTCAGAGGGGAGCCCTTTACCACTAATCTACCATACATTCCACCCTCTAATTAAAAATTAAATTATTATGACTTGTTAACCACAATATAAATTTCTTTTAGTATTTTGTTTTGTTTTAAACCCCATAAATATTATCTACGTATAAACTGATATACCTGTGCTTTAGGATCTCCTGATTTTATAGCCCGGAATGCTCCAAATGATGCCGTGCCAGCTCCGATGAGAAGATATGGTGCGTGACCCGGGATCTCGGGCACGGTGCTCCAGTCTGTTGATGGAGGTGCTTCTGAAAATACATTTATATATATTGCACCATAGTCACTCTACAATATATACAGATACATGTTTTTAAACCCATGTACAAGTATGGGGACCTCTTTGATCCTTGAAAACCTTTTATTTTAAATAAAAACATAGGACTTCAAGGGTAGCAAAGCGATTTTACCAGCCCAAGCATTGTAATCATAATGGAACAAATAAAATGTAATCATGTATTTTTGTGTTTTCAACTAATGTAAGATAACAGACAATGAATTACCAAGTACTTGTTCATATTTTCGAGGAAATAGCCGGACTTGTCAACTTTGTGTTTTATTTACAAAACTCACCTATTTATCTGAAGTGAAAACTGAAAGCTACACAAACAACAATTAGTTACTGTTTTAATTTATGGGAGAATAGACCTCTTTACTACTATTATTAAATACCTAAAATACTTAACTGCAACTAAGTTTGTGGCTCGGTTATCACAAATGCTTATTTAAAGGTACGGTTTATGTAAGGACATAGTTAAGAACTTTGTCTAAAATCAAGGGTAGCGGTTTATTTACTGGTGCATGTTATAGGCCGTAAAATATGGTAAGTACCTAGAATCTAAATATAGTACAGTAGCCAAAGTCTAAAAATAATATAATTCACAAAAAAGTATCTACCTTCACCATCTTCAGTGACCAGGGCTTTGGGTGGTCTTTCCTTCATGTTAGGAGCTAAGTTTCAAAGGTACTGAATTTGTTTTCCAGGTCTGTGTACAGTAAAAGCATACAAAAGTTAAACCAGCTCATGTAAATTACAAGAAAACCTAGTACAGAATAGCTCTTAAAACTTTAAAATGCAATCCAACTTATGTTAATTCATAAGATTTAAAAGATGTATTAAAAATAAGAATTACATTTTATTAAATGAAATAGAAATACATGTAGCCTTGGTGTATTTTAAGCTCCTACTTTCATGAGTTCACAAGGCTTGACATGACAAAGGGCAGACAACAAATGTCTTTGAAAATGCACAATTAATGTGCTTTCAGATACTCATATTTACAAACAGCATTTGCTTACCATCTTACTTTTTTAAAGTATTCCAGGGGTCCATGCTTACTAAACTTAAATCTAAACACCAAACTTGAATGATGTTACATGTACATGCTACAAAAAAAAAAAATTGTTTTGTTTAAAAAATACCACTAGAGCACATGGATGTCAAACATTTGGTAATTTTGACATATTATAGTCGTAGAGAGGAAACCCACTACATTTTTTCATTAGTAGTAATTAAGAGATCCTTTATATGCACCATCCCACACCGACTTTACCACTGGTACACAACCCGATGTTACATGAAAGCAATTTGTTTGTCATTACCATGACATTAAAGTCTTAAGATGTTTTAAATGATTTGAGTCTACTAGACTTTAAAAATTTTATAAGCACAGAGCCTGATACATATCTGGAATTCCTCAGTTTTGAGGAGTGATAACTTAAACCAGAAGATTTTAACCACATACAGTGTTTTAAGTATTCCACATTGCAGTTAAAAAAGTTATGTAACAAGAAGTCTAATTTTGAATCCTGACTGAAATCTGATATACAAGGATTGCTTCACATCAAACAAAATTAATTTCGAGCCTTGCTTTAAATACATGTACATACATGCACATACAAAACCTTGAACAACAACAACAAAAGAGGAATACCATTATTGGTGATTATGTGGTGATATTCATGCGAGATTTTACTTCTTAACTGAAGGCTGAAATTTTTATGAAGTGTACAATACACTACAATACACTAACAATGTACACTGTGATCTCAAATACAGCTGTTGATTGGCTAAGTAAAATGTAAGTTTCAATACACTAATGTACATTGTGATCCCAAATACAGCTGTTGATTTGTTACATAAAATGTAAGTTTTAATACACTAACAAGGTACATTGTGATCCCAAATACAGCTGTTGATGTGATGAGGTATATGTTGTACTTCTTGTTCGTATTGGTGTACTGCTCCTGCCAGGACCCCTCTGGTACTGGGTAGAAGTTCATGGTGGCTCTGTGTTCTTCGGCAATCTGTTTGTCCGTCTTCCAGTGAGACGGGACATCATGGCTGCTCATACACCGTGCTATAGGACTGATCGGAAAATCTAAAAACAAGATACCCTTACATTTTTAACCACAAAACAAAAAAGAAATGTTCTATTTAACGATGCATTCCACACATTTTATTTACAGTTATATGGTGTCAGACATATGGTTAAGGCCCACACAGATATTGAGAGAGGAAACCCGCTGATGCCACTTCATGGGCTACTCTTTTCGATTAGCAGCAAGGGATCTTTTATATGCACCATCCCACAGACAGGATAGTACATACCACAGCCTTTGTTTCACCAGTTGTGAAGCACTTGCTGGAACGAGAAATAGCTCAATGGGTCCACCAACGGGGATCGATCCTAGACTGACCACGCATTGAGTGAACACTTTACCACTGGGCTACATCCCGCCCACCCACAAAACAAAAAGATGCAATTAAGGTCGAAAACACACCAGAGCTCTGTGGGTCAGAGTCTGGTGAGTATGGTACCAGTCAGAAAAACAAAACATAACCCACATTGAATCGAATTTGTCTATAGTTAAAATGAATTAGGCTCAAATCTAAAAATTTGATGTGGTGTATAAATGCCTGTAAGAACAATATCTAAAGTGTGTGTATGTGTGGAGGGGGGGCACAAATTGGAAAGAGTTCTGCCTGTTACCCCCCCCCCCCCATTATAAATGCATGTATAAAGAGGGGAAAAACACCCTAAACCAAAAATTAAAAAAAGAATAAGCTTAAGTTGTAGGATCAGCTGAAATAATGTTTTTGACAAATCTTGACATTATGCAGACATCTTGAATTTAGTAGAAATTCGCTAACTAATAGCCCGAGTACTCTGACTGTAAGAGAGCTAGACGGACATTTGGATAGTTACATGCTCTCATTACAGTCAGAGACCAAGCTATGTAATTTTCTTTCAATTACTGCCCACCAAAGAGTAGTCAAAGATGCCAGCTCTAATACTACAACAATCCTATGTTTGACGTCAAATACTATTACATTGATCATTTTTGAGTTCCTTAATTAAAAAAATCCAGATAGTGATCACTAATACACACACTATAGAAAGAAACCCGACAGCACCCACATTCAGCTAACCTTCGGTAAACTTCCAACAGCAGAATTCTAAGTTCACCAACCTATATCGTGATGTAAAGTCACATGATCGGCCATTCAGCCATTCCATCTTCCAGCAGCTGTCTCATGTATGATAATACGACAAGTGCCCGACAATCACCCAAAAAAGTTTGTTTTGTTTAACGACACCACTAGAGCAGATTGATTCATTAATCATCAGCTATTGGATGTCTAATATATGGTAATTTTATCAGTGTTATAAGAGAGGAAATCCGCTACATTTTACCATTAGTAGCAAGGGATCTTTTATATGCACCATCCCACAGATAGGATAGCACATACCACAACCTTTGATATACCAGTCGTGGTTCACTGGTTGGAGCGAGAAATAGCAGAATGGACACACTGATGGAGATCGAACCCAGACTGACCATGCATCAAATGAGCGCTTTATCACTGGGCTGCACCAAAGCGACAGAGTGGTGTGTGCCATCCTGTCTGTGGGATGGTGCATATAAAAGATCCCTTGCTATTAATGGTAAAATGTAGCGGGTTTCCTATCTAACACTATGATAAAATTACCAAATATCTAACATCCAATAGCCGATGATTGATGAATCAATGTGCTCTAGTAGTGTCGATAAACAAAACACATTTTTTTGGTGATTGTTGGGCACTTGTTGTATTATCGTATGAGACGGCCCTTGGAAGACGTTATGACTGAGTGTGACCATACAGATCAGCGAACAAAGAATTCTGCTGTCCGAAGTTTACTGAAGCTTAGCTTAATGTTGGTGTTGTTGGGTTTCTTTCTGTTTTGTGTGTATTAGTGATTAATATCTGGATTTTTTTTAATCACGGAACTCGAAAATGATCAATGTAAATGTATTTGACATCAAACATAGGATTGTTGTGGTATTAGAGCAGGAATCTTTGACTACTCTTTGATGGGCAGCGACTGAAAGAAAATTACCGTACATAGCTTGGTCTCTGGCTGTAATGAGAGCATATAACTGTCCAAATGTCCGTCTAGCTCTCTTACAGTTAGAGTACTCGGGCAAGCTAACTAACTATTGTTGTTTACTATCCTTTTGGTTTAATCAATAGCATGTAACCATTGTTGCGAGTTCAGTTAATCATAGACACTTTGTCATATATCAGCACAACAATAATGGAGTTTCACATGGGTTTCTTTGTCGATACCAGTTACCAACATGTAAGTTTAATGTCATGATTCGACCCGGGAATTATCAAACTAAAGAACGTTGTTTGTAGTGATTATTCAGTTGATAACACTAATTCAATACTCCAAATGCGGGGAAAATACTGAACTCTTTCCATCATCTCTAGTTATAGAGGTGGGAACCTTAAAATATTTTATCCCCTATTAGGGTTAGAGTTAAAAAGTGTATTTTGTTTAACGACACCACTAGAGCACATTGATTTATTAATCATCGGCTACTGGATGTCAAACGCTTGGTCATTGTGATATAGTCCTAGAGAGGAAACCCGCTATAATCATTATAATGTTCAATTATGAATTAGTAGCAAGGGATCTTTTATATGCACTGAGCTACATTGGTTAGGATTAGAAATAGAGTTAGATTTAGGGATACTTTTGGGATTAGGGTGAGGTTCCCTCTTTATACATGTATCAATATAATTGGGGGGGGGGGGGGGGGAGAGGTAACAGGCGAAAAATATTTCCTGACAAGCCTACATCTAGTACATGGGAGATAACTCCCACAAAATTGACCTTCAAGTCAAACCCTCGGCATGTTTCCATTGCAAAAATGCTATTTATATGACATGCAATTTCATTTGGTGGTAATAAATAATTGACTTTGTAACTCACAATGTTGTGGAATAAGCTTGCTTCCCACTAATGCAATGCCATGACGAGCACACCAAAGTCTACACGACATCGCGACCCGGTACATCATGCTGGTTAGAATGTAACAATGCGCTAATCCGTGAACCGGAACAAATATTTGGTTTTAACGAAATCCGGACCAGAACCGTGTTAACTCAAGAATGTCCTGATTACGATTACGATTACAAAAAAATAAAATAATTGAAAGTAACCAATTACGATTGCGAATACATTATCCAGTAACCATGATAACAAATTCATATGCTCAAGCAGTCAAATGATGTTACCAACATGAAATTGTTCATTTTATTTCACAACCATATACTAATTTCATTCATTAAAAGATATAATGGATAATGTATTAACTCATTTCAGAAATTACAAAAGATTACGATTACAAATTACAGGCCCGTAGCCAGTATTTCGAGTGGGACGGTTCGATCAGGTATTTGCCGAGGCCTTTTGGATACGAAGTTGATTGAAAAAACTTTGTATGGGGTTCCAGGGGCATGCCTCCCCGGAAACTTTGAAATCTCTGAAAGTCTAAATCGCGTTTTCCTGGCATCTGGAACTTAAAAACTGGTAGCGGGCGAGGGTTGGTTTGGGTACTATCGAATTTGCAAATGTCCCGTAGAATTAAGGCCAATTAGAAAATGTTGCTTACTTTTTTGAATGTAATTTCGAAGTATTTCAAAATATTTTATGGCCAACATGTAGATGTCATTTTTATGATATGACGCATCAGTGACAAAAAAGAAATAGGATGCAATACTTTATGCAATACCCTTGCTGAAAACGTTTGAGGACTAGACCTGTACTCTTAACGGGGGCTGCAGGTGTTGGCGGTTATTGGTGATGATACAATTGTTACGAACGTAGGCTAATGTGTTTCGTTTTTCAGAAATATGTTCTTTATTAAAGGAATTGATCATAGTTCTGAGGTACACGTATCTTTTAACATATACCTTGGATTATCGAATGCTACGAGTCATCAATATAGCAGAAAGTACAATTAAACATTATTGCTACATGTAGGTTCTCTCTCTCTCTCTCTCTCTCTCTCTCTCTCTCTCTCTCTCTCTCTCTCTCTCTCTCTCTCTCTCTCTCTCTCTCTCTCTCTCTCTCTCTCTCTCCGTCTCTCTCTCTTCTGTGCCAGATTAGTTGGAAATTCTGAATCATATGTGCACTTCACGTACAAGGGGATTGCTAAATGATAAAGGCAAGCAGACATTGTTTTATGGGAAAGTTGCAAATGTTACAGCAATCTAATTAAAATTAGCTCCACTATTACATGTGGATCTAACACCAGGCAGTTGGAGCTCATGCCCACCAATCAAAACCTTACTTGCAGAATCATGCCTGTGATGTAAAAATAATTTGAAAACATTCCGAATTATCCCGAGGATATACGATATGTTTCATGTGAATTACGAATGCCTTAAAACATGTTTTATTTTATAAAATAAATAATTTGTAATGTAAAACTGAACACTGATTTAGTTTTTTAGTTTTTTTAATAAATAAATAATTTGTAATGTAAAATTGAAGACTGATAACCCATCCCGTACGTATTGATATGGTTCGCTGTACTGCGGCTACTAAAATAGACTCGCCCGATAATTTTAGAATTTGTATGCTTCCAAATAACGTTATAAAAGGTGAAGTCTTATTGGTCAATATTTAAATTATTATTTACAGACTAAATTTTACCTGGACATTGGGGACTACGCAGTGTTGTTAGCAATCCGATTAATATTAGTTCTACTGGTCTAAATAAGGCATTCGTAATTCACATGAAACATATCGTATACCCTCAGGATAATTCGGAATGTTTTCAAATTATTTTTAAATCACTGACATGATTCTGCAAGTAAGGTTTTGATTGGTGGACATGAGCTCCAACTGGCTGGTGTTAGATCCACATGTAATAGTGGAGCTAATTTTAATTATACTCAAAAGAATTTAAGGGTCAAAAATTTATAACCAAATAAGTTTCAGAGTGTATTAGATTAATTGTAAATAAATTTTTTATTTATTGTTCCATATTTACAAAAAACCACAAATAAACGTCACTGTATACAAGAAAGTCACATGACATGCTGTCAAAGTTGAAGGTTGTCAAACATGGATTTTACACATTAGAACATTCGTTTAATAGTGTGTGAATCCACCCCTGGCGCGAATACACTCGACACATCGTTGCCTCATGCTGTTGATCAGACGTCTGAAGAACTCTTGGGGAATGGCCTGCCACTCTGCCATAAGAAGTTGACCCAGATCATGAAGGTTGGCCGGAGGGGCATGGTTATCCCGAACTCGCCTGCCTAATTCGTCCCAGGCGTTTTCTCTATTGGGGCCAGGTCAGGCGAATATGCTGGCTAATCCATCCTGGCGATACCTTGTTGTCTGAGAAAGTCCGTTACCACCCTGGCGCGGTGGGGTCTGGCATTGTCATCCTGCAGAACTGCCCCGCCGCCAATCTGCTGAAGGCCTGGGAGAACCAACGGCCGGATAATCTCATTCAGATAGCGGATTCCATTCAGATTGCCATCCACCACATAGAGGGGGGTCCTGTGGTGGATAGAGATGTAGCCCCACACCATGACGCTGCCACCACCGAACCGGTTACGTTGTCTAACGTTAACGTCAGCGAAGCGCTCCCCAGGATGTCTGTAGACACGAACCCGACCGTCGTTGAACTGGAGACTAAACCTGGACTCGTCAGTGAACATCACTCGACCCAACTGAACACGTTGCCACCGCAGATGAAGCGTGCACCAGTGACGTCTGGCCATTCTGTGACGTGGTAGGAGTGGTGGTCGAACAGCCTGGCGACGGCAGCGTAGATTATTGGCTCTCAGACGATTGCGTATGGTTTGATCAGACACTCGAGTTCGTTGCTTGGTACCGTTGCCACAGTCGGCCAACGACACTCTGACTGACACCAAGTTTCAGAGCAACATTTCTTTGCGTATTGCCATCCTGAAGCCAAGCAATAGCCCTTCCTCGATCTTCGATAGTCAGTTGAAGTCGTACCATTGTCGAATTTGGAGTGTGCACCGTACACGAACGCAAGCTCCAATTATACAGAAATTCAGCATTGGGAACATGGAATACACGTGCAAAGCGTGCAAATGAAGCGCTTTGTGAAAAAGCAAGTTATGGGCACTTAGCAGACCTTTCGCTTTCGCCCTAATTTACGTGCAAATGTAAACACGTTTTCGCCATTAGAACTAGTCGACAGTGTCAATGACAGTGGATTTTAATTCATTTATGGGTTGCTTAGACCCACTTTCGTCAAAATGGAACAATACCATGCGTGACATTATGGTCTAGCTAATATAATTGACATTCAGAAAATAATGTCGAAAATATCGTCTGACCCTTAAATTCTTTTGAGTAGTATATATAGATTGATGTTACAGTGAAGTATTTGTGCAATATAAAAAAGAGAGAAAAAAGTGGCAGCTTTTACGGGCGGGTTCCGACGACCCCCTCCCCCCCCCCCCCCCCAAAAAAGTAGTAAAAAAAAATACGGGCCTAAATTATGACCATCCCATCTCTGGTCGGTACCCATGGTTGGTACTAGGCCTATTATAAAATATATCATAATCGAACAATATTAATACTACGATAAAAAGTAAAGAATAATGAAATATAGAATTTTTCTCGTTCCAACCAGTGCACCACAACTGGTCAAAGACCGTGGTATGTGCTTTCTTATTTGTGGGAAAGTGCATGTATAAAAGGTCCCTTGCTGCATTAGGAAAAATGTAGCCAGTTTTCTTGGTCGGAATTACCAAATGTTTGACATCCAATAATTAATAATTAATCAATGTGCTCTAGTAGTGTCGTTAAACAAAACAAACTTTTAGCTTAATTGTATAAACTGTAATAGTCAATCTAATTAAAGTTAGCTCTACTATTACATGTAATAGTGGAGCTAATTTTAATTCGATTGTGAAATAGTTTACATGTAATATATGTAATACTTTTTCGAACATGGTCTTTATTTGGTTGTACATCTGATTCAAAGAAGTTCAGGCTACGTAGGCCTACTATATTAATTTTCTAGATTTTAAAGTCGTGCAATTTAAAACTCTCAGTATGCATATATGTGCAGAAACGAAAAAATATATACGTCGTGAAAATGCATTTTAAAGGTGTTGCATTAACTAGTATTTGCCACGAAGAGTTTTACTTGTTAAATTTAAGAATGCAGGAAATTGCATTTTAGGACACTTATAGCTAATTGATACTTTTCAAAAGTTTCCGGGTGAGGAGTGGGTACATGTCCCAAGAACCCGAGCCCTTAGAGTTTTCGATCTCAGCTCCCTACAGTCTTGAAGATATAACCCTCTAGTTGGTCACATGGGCTTTACACATTGAATGAATGGATGGATGCTTAACGACATCCCAGCACATACAAAATATATCGGCTATTGGGTATCAAACAATAGTAAAAACAAAATGAATTAATTGATGATCAGTTGCACAATGTATTGAATTTGTAGGCCTATTAACAATTTTGTTATTTTTTGCTGAAATGGTTCAAATGACTCTTTAGCTAGCGAGTTTACGCCATTTCTACAAAGATTTGGGGGAATCCTCCATAAGAAAATTTTGAAAACTAGAAATGCAATTTCAAGCATTTTACAAATAAAATCCACCACGACAGAATGGTGAAAAGTGTTCAGGCCAGCTCATTTTGCTCGAATGTTTTCATGTTTTTTGGAGGGCGGGACAGCGCCCATTGTCAAGCGCTCGCTTGATGCGCCGTCGGTCTAAGATCGACCCCGTCAGTGGGCCCTTTGCGCTATTTCTTGTTCCACAGTGCACTGGTGTATCAAAGGCCTTGACCAGTATGTATCCTGTCTGTGGGATAGTGCATATAAAAGATCCCTTGCTAGTAGTGGGAACATGTAGCAAGTTTCCTCTTTAACACTATGTCAGAATTACCAAATGTCTGACATACAATAGTCGATGATTAATAAATGTATCAGTTGTGCTCTAATGGTATTGTTAACAGGCACGGCAGAAGCAAGTAAACGTTGGGAGGAGGGAGCTGACTGAGAATGAGGTCGCCAAGCAAAGTTTCTAGAGGGTTTCGGGATATGTTCCCCCGTACAATTTTGAAAACTAGATGTAAAATTCATCTCTGCTTTTAGATTTACTACCATAATATTTTTTATTCAGAATTATATAAAAGTCAATATATGTTGTAAAAATTTAAAAATAAATTGAGGGTGAAATCGAAATGATTCCATCACATTTTCGATCTCTTTCAAATGTATATCTTTCCTTGTCGGTTCAAAACGATCATACTTCACCAAAATGTGAACCGTCAGTGTACACCGACAGTGTTCACACTGAAGTCCTTCTTTAGATTTCATTAATTTAATTTCAATTTATTTTCGTGCTTATGTCCAATTAAGGTTCAAGCTCGTTGTTAGTGGTTACTGAGAGAGAAAAAGGTGCACTGGTCCTACGCCTACCCACTGAGTCGTTAAAACGCACTCTGGGTGGGAGCCGGTATCGGGCTGCGAACCCTGTACCTACCAGCCTTAAATGTCCGATGGCTTCACCACGACACCACCGAGGCCGGTTCTTCTTCAGAGGCCAGGGCCCCTTTCCACGAAACGATCTTAGCCCTAAGATCACCTTAGTGCATAGCTACCTTATGCACTAAGATAATCTTAGTGCTAAGATCGCTTTGTGGAACGGGACCCTGGTCAGGTCATAGGGTTTTACGTGCATATTCAGAGCAAGCTGTTGTAGCGCATGCCTGTCATGGGCAGGAAAAGGGTTGGAGTGGGTGGGAGAGGGGACCGCCCGCACTGGCAGGTGCAAGGTTGCACCAGCAGCTCAACCGGAGTCAGTAGCGGGCGGGGGGTATTTTTGGTGCCATGGAACTTTGAATGTCTCGTAGGATTAAATAAAAAAAAGAAAGGTTGCGCAGTTTCTATCTTTAGAATAAATGAATGTATTAAATATATATGACCGCTGCACAACCCACAAGAGGACTGCCACTCTCCCAGAACTGGCTTGACAAAATGAAGCTTGTTTGCAACCGCACCGTTCCAAGTTGAAAAGTTATAGGCCTAGCGTTTAAGATCAGTGTTAGGCAAACCAACCCTGGAATGTGTCAAATTCAAAGCAGATTTGACAACTACATCTGCCTTTTCATACCCCTGATGCCAGTATAGCTGAGAACCCAACAACATACTATGTCGACCTTTGTTAGCTTTAAATAAGTGATAGTATTGGAAGGAAGGAAATGTTTTATTTAACGACGCACTCAACACATTTTATTTACGGTTATATGGCGTCGGACATTTGGTTAAGGACCACACAGATATTGAGAGAGGAAACTCGCTGCTGCCACTTCATGGGCTACTCTTTTCGATTAGCAGCAAGGGATCTTTTATATGCACCATCCCACGGCCTTTGATACACCAGTCGTGGTGCACTGGCTGGAGTGAGAAATAGCCCAATGGGTCCACCGATGGGGATCGATCCCAGAAACGCTGTACCACTGGGCTACGTCCCGCCCCTGATAGTACTGGAAGTGTAGATGAGTGATGTTATGTAATAAGAGGCATTACTGATATTTTATTTATGTCTTGCTCAATGTTTTCACAAATTGCACATAACATTGATTATCACATTTTTGTTATTATATTTTTTGTTGTTGTTTGCTTCTTGTTGTTTTTTGTGGGGTTTTTTCATGCCAACCAGAAATTATTGACCAAAAAAAAAAAAAAAAAGGAAAGAAAGATAAAACACACCGGTTATCAGCATGAGGCGTCAATCCGATTTTAAAAGTGGGGGACGTGTTAGTGTTAGTGTGTGTGTACATCGCGTATGTGTGTTGGTGTGTTAGTGTGTGTTTAAAAAGTGAGGGGGGCGCGCCCCCTGTGCCCCACCGATCGACGCCCATGGTTATCAGTGAACACTAGTAAAAAAAAAAGATAGAAAGAAAGAAAGAAATCGGTTATCATCAGGGTGTGTATTACTAGACGCTGCAACACTATAATAATTAAGGGGAGACAATTTTGCACGCGCGCGTAACATTCATAGTGATAATAAAATGTCGACGTCAAGTTCCAAGGAGACTAATAGTTCGATAACTTTGCCAACACTGCGTTTACTGCGAAGTCAGCCTTCTCCGAATAGCGATAAAGCAGATGTGTAAGTAATTTCAATGATATACATATGATAACACTGTAAAGAACGTAAACATGAGTTTGTAAATTGTATAGATATCTGTATCAATACAATACAAGTGCTCATAGTTGTCGCCCTTGATTCAACTATAACAAATCAATTTATTATTATAGTCCATCCCATCCTCCTATAAAAATGTTTTTATGTAAATAATTTTTCAGTTTGGTTTCACTTAAGAAAAAATGTAAAAGTGTTTTGAAAAAACAAACCCAACTTTTTTTGTGTGCAATTTAGAAAACCATCTGCTCAGAAATAAATACATGTAGTATTGTCAACGTCCCTAAATGCGTTATGCTTCAAATTCCGTTCACTTTGTTTTCTCATGCACGGTTCGCACAATCAACATCCGATTTGTTGTCATCGGCATGTCGTTCATTTATGAGGTTTTTCTTAACAGTTCAGGAACATTTTTATAAACAATAAAGTTGAGAAAAGTCAGTATCTAAATACAAAACTTTACAAACCCCTAAAGCCATTCATTTTACTAAGTCGTTTTTATTTACTCCTTAAAATTACCGATATCGGGTCCACATGACTCGAAGAAATTGACTTAAAATGGAGAAAGATGAATTAACTTTCGGTGCGTGTCACATGACCTCACACGTGCCAGATCAACAAGGCCAAAGGATTTAATTTTTACGATTTTTAAGACCCCTGTTGTTAGAATTTGTTTTCAATTATTCGATCTGCAAAAGATATGCTACATTTTTGTGCCTCTATTGTAGTGAATAGTATTCATAATCCATTCATAACAGTTGTAAATAATTTTGAAGTATATAAATTTTGTTAATTTAGAATCAGTTCATTAAAAAAATTATATTTTACAAACTATTCGCAGGTATGAACATAATGCCTATCAGTATTGACATCAAGTGTGAGCGATGTGTGTTGATAAAATGCGGACCGGGCCAGAACGCTTGATAAATTGAATTTTTCCTTTAAATTTTTTTATAATTTAAGTGTTTGGCAACTATACATAATTAAGAAACATATATTGCAGATTTCTGTAATGAATTCTGAATTAAAAGCTAAATAATCTTTCTTAACTTTTCATTGCAATATAATCCACGAAACAGACATAATTATAGATGTTAAACACAATAATGGTTGCAGCAGAAAAGTTTTTCTGACATCGTGTCTGGATATATTGTGAGGAAGTTACGTCATATGTTTTCGAACACGTGATAGTTTCTACAAATAAACAATGTTCCGTAGCAGCACAAGAATGTATATGTATGGTATGCCATGTCTTGGATGTGACCAAGATGTTTAGCTTCCTCATTTTTAGATAAAAAGGTTTGAGGTTCAGATTTGCTACATGACACGTTAATCTCCCTCTACAGCAGTCATACATTGTTGTAACTGGGACTGAAAACCTTTTGGCAGCCTTACGGATGTCTACACGACCGTTTATTACAGCAGAATATGCCTTAGAAAGATGTTCTTGTGTGTACTGACATGATCTGTATCTCTCAGTGCGAGAGTAGTCTAAAAAAAGAAAAAGGAACCCTTACCTTCAGAAAAGGAATATTGTAAATCTCGCAGACGTTAATAAGAAATGGTCTAACCAGGCTTCCATATTTTTCTAAAAGAATCAGATTTATTTCCCTTTAAAGTGAATGACGTATTCGATATTAAATTTTATATAAACAAAGCAGACGGATGTAGCCGATGCAGTAAAGTGCTACATTTGTATTTACAAGATGGTATGTACCCAAAACTTGGACAGCGATTCATTAACATTATTTTTCAATAAATTAATTGCCATAATTACATAAGGAAGTTTTATACGCAACATTTTTGTAGTGAACGATGCACAACTTGTTCTTGTCAATCTGTGATATTTGTTGACGTCACACCTTCAGTATGCACGTGGAAAATCGCGTATATATGAGCTGTTCGAAAACATATGATGTTCGAATTTATATGACGGTACGATATGAAAAAGGCATTCCCTGTGGGAAAGACTACAATTTAGACCTATTGTTCATCAAGATAAATGTCAAGTACAAGTGTACCCCAATGTTTATCTTGATGAACTAGGAAGGATGGTATAATTTTATAAGTATTAAAATGCAGAAATCTTTCCATTTGCCAAAAATTTACCCAACTTTGCCACTGTGAAATGTAATAAAGTTTAAAAATAATAATGATGTGACCATTTTCCGATTGTCTTGGCTACCTATTGCTTATATTTTTTCGTTTACTTTTGTCAGTTTGTCTATTTTTAATGTCTTTTAGACTACGCTGGGAAAGTGTATATAAGACATCCCTGCTGCTTAAAAGTAGGGTGTGCCGCAATTATCAAAATTATCGAAAACAATTTATCTAGTGAAAATGAGTGTGGTATTTTATTTATTACCCACAATCAAATAATTCAAAGTTTGACATTTATTTCCAACATTACTCAACGAGACATGCGAATGCACACAGGGAAGATGACATTTAGCAACTAATATGTAAAAAATTTGTACGACACACCCAGACGTTCACCAGGTAGGTAATAAATATGCTAAAGATCCATGTAGTTAAAAATATGCTGAAGTGTCTTTTAGCAAATATTAATTTCCTAGAATCCTTGACAATTAAATTACCTTTAAATCAGCCCTTAAAATTTGCAGATTTTTATTTTCAAATTTCAAGGGCTCTTTAAATTAAGTCAGATTATATTCTGGGAGCTGTTTTTTTTTTTCCCCTATTAAAATGTTTCCTGCTTTTTGTTGGCAGTTCTGATGTAAATATTGATGTTGAAGATGATGCAACGACATCAGCCAAATCTGATGTGAGTAGTTATCAGATTAAAGATGCTACTTCCGGAATATCATCAACATCGTATGACAAGAAACCGTGGATCAGATCCCGGTCTTTAGAAGTACTGCCAAGTGAAACCCTGCTTGATTCAGGGCCTACTCGCAAGTGTCATTATCTGACCATATCTGGACTGACAGATAAGAAAAGACTCCAATTAAAGACTGCATTGCAAAGACGATTCTATGATAATTACATTGGTATGTTTTATTTTGTTGTGTGTAGATCTATATATATGTGAATATTCATAAATGGTAAGTAGGCAGAACTGGTTTTATGTGCTTACATCCAACTATGGTTCAAACACATTTGTTGTGGGTATAAACGCTGACATATAATGTCTCAATGTAATTTATGTTATTATGTTCTTGTATGGTGTAAATATAGTTATCATTAAAGGGGAAGTAAACTCAAACATGAGCCTTATGTGTTGGAAAGATGCATGCCCGGACCACCAACGCATACTACATGACACTTTAAGAAATGAAAAAACACGTAATTTTAGAATTAATAAAAAAAGCTGTGATTATTCTGGCTAACTGCATGGGGGAGCCTTTTTCTTTTATTTTCATGGTATTCTAGCTAGGGCGAAGTGACATCAGCTCCTACCAACTCCTGTATGCACAGTGTAAACAAACGTAAATAAAAGATCCCTTGCTGGTAATCGGAAGAGTAGCCCATTAAGTGGCGACAACGGGTTTCCTCTCAAAATCTGTGTGGTCCTTAACCATATGTCTGACGCCATATAACAGTAAATAAAATGTGTTGAGTGCATCGTTAAATAGAACGATCAGAATTCTTGCCTTTTATTTTATTATGTCCATGTCCTGTTTACATCAATGTTATAAAATATAACATTTATATAAATGCTTGCTCTATGCTGGTTGTACTAGGCCTATTCAGTATTCTCTCTTTCAGGTTTTCAACCGTTTTGAGCACGTTAGTTACATCATGTTCCTGGAAAGATAACAAATAAAAGATCCCTTGCTGCCTGTCGTAAAAGAGTAGCCTATGTGGCGACAGCGGGTTTCCTCTAAAAAACAGTGTCAGAATGACCATATGTTTGACGTCCAATAGCCGATGACAAGTTAAAAATCAATATGCTCTAGTGGTGTCGTTAAATAAAACAAACTTCTTTTTTTTGTGAAACAACATAAATAACTTGATATTTAACTAAATGTATTTCAGTTTGTATTAATAGAACGAAATGGGGTTTCTCTTAAAAAATCCAAAGAAAAAATGCATAACATTGGGTCTATTGGTAGGCTACTTTGTAGCAAAACCCACCACTCACGATACCCAAGTGATAACATTCTTTTCTTTGGGACTACGTAATTGGTCAGTTCTGTGATTTTAGATTGGAAAGTCTACTTAATCAAGAGTTTTACAGAATTATTTACAGTAATAAAGCAACACGGCTGATAATGTCCATTACCATTTTAGGGGTGGCAGGTATACCCCAATACCCTGTGATGTTAAGCATATAACTTTGTGCCTAGACTGCGGTAATTAATGACTTGTCTACCTATCAAATATACACCTGCCAATCTGGAATCATGGGTGGAGGCCAATTAAAGTACCAGTATAGACCAATTAACTAAGAAAAGACTCCGTTTATCATTTCAGTACGTAGGTTATCGCAGGGACAAAACATGATACAGTTATTTCGACATTCTGACTGGTGGTTTATTTTGTATTGTAAAATAATATATACTAATTGCTGGTTTAATTACTGGGATGGATATTATTACAGAACATTTGCAAAAATAAGCAATCTGAGTAAAATTAGCTCTACTGGTCTACCAGTAGATATAACAGCATTGCGTGGACTCCCATGTCCAGGTGACATTTCATCAATAAATAACAATTTAAATATTGACCAATTATACTTCGCCTTTTATAGCGTTATTCCGGAGCATACAAATTCTAAAAATATTGGGCGAGACTATTTATGCAATAGGTGAACTTGTTGGTCTATTTCAACATTAAAAAATAGGGGGGAAAGTGCAGTAATAAACTCTGGATTGTATACTAGTATAAGCAGTTTTGATACAAATTTTATATAAAATTTTATACTGAAATTAGTTTCCGGCATACTTCGTAATTCACCCGAATCAACCTTACTTGCATGATTTTGCAAGTAAGGTTTTAATTGGTCGAATGAAAGGTCAACTGGACATGAGCTCCAACGAAGTGCTGTTAGATACACAGGTAATAGCAATTAACCAGTGGAGCTAATTTTAATTAGATTGCAAAAATCAGGTACATTTGTTTTTTCAGTTCTGAGACTAATTTCTGATGTGACGTGTTAAATATTACATAACCACCGGCTCGTACAAAATGGCTGTGCCCGTTATATATAATAGCTGTCACATTTAACCATTTTATTAATTAAATATATAATAATATACTTGTTGATATTAAATAATAATGTGCATTATATATCGTTGAATATGCATACCAGTCCAAAAGCCTTGTGCGAGCATTCCTTTAAATACTATTAATATTAAAATATAAATTATACATTGTTATTGTTATTGTTATTGCCTGTAAATCATTGGACACAGAGAGAGAGTTGAATGCTAAACTACCGTCAAGACATTTAATAGTGTATTTAATGGGGTTTTTCTTCTTTTAAATTTTTTTTTTAGTTTGTGAGGTATTATTATCACAGAAATTGTGTATCGATAATAACAAAGTGAGTGAGATGTAAATTTCTCAATCGGTGGTTACTAGTGTTTGGAATCTGTTGGAATTTTATCAGTGATCAGTTAGAATTATATAACCATAAGAAAGATTTGAATAATAAGGACTACATGTATACATGTATAAGTCCCTATATTGTCGTGTTCACATATAATTTTGGTTGTGATTCTTATATTATATATTTTAGATAAAAATGGTTTGACTTTGATCTACTCACGACATGAGGTATTGTATCAGATTTTCTTCATACGGTGATAAATAGTTCTAGTTGAGAATGTGTTTGAATGTGTATGTGTGTGTGTGTGTGTGTGTGTGTATTTTGTGTGTTTTGTTTTGTGTGTGTGTGTGTGTGTAAGAGTGAGATACATTAGCATTAGGACAGTCAACAAGACAGAGAGAGAGAGAGTGGGGGGAGGGAGGGAGGGAGGGAGGGGAATAAATGGGGATGTTTGGTACACATGAGCAAAATAGATGTTTCTATAAAAAGATAGATTTCAATAATTTCTTACACACCTGTTGGTTGTTTACACACATACGTGTATTAACAATTTCCAGACACACGACTGGCTGCACCTAGATGATGACTAGGTCACCAGTGTCATGCATCCAATGAAAAACAACACAGTGGAAATAAATTACACTGTGACATATAGTTAACCTGACAATCATGTGTCTGTGACACGTAAGTTAGCTACAAGTGCAACAGCTGTAAATAACTTTTAGTCGAAAAAGATGTTAAAATTTGCTTTAAATCTGGTTTTTGAGGATATGTAAGAAATAAAATAATACATTCTTGTCCGTTAGATACCATTTATCTCTCAACTCGTTTAAAAACGTATCAAACTCGCTTTCGCTCATTAGATACATTTTAAAACAACTCGTTGTGAGATAAATGGTATCTAATGGCCACTTGTTTATTATTCTCAGTATGTCAAGTCATGGAATAATAAAACATATTAATATATATATACATGTATATAGTCTTTAAGTAATGTACAGTATGTTTGTTTTCTGCATTAGTGAAATAATGTACAATAGCTATACGCTCAAAACTAAATTATTATTTTTAAAATTCCCAGCCCAAACTTCACACATCTTTGATATAATTAAACTGATTGTTAAAGAGAAGGGTTGGGGAGAAAGATATGAGAGGGTAATATGTTAAATTTAATATCAGCATTCGTGAATACAGGGGTGAGACGTAGCCCAGTGGTACAGCGCTCGCTTGATGTGTGGTCGGTTTGGATCGATTCCCGTCAGTGGGCCCATTGGCCTGTTTCTCACTCCAGCCAGCGCACCACGACTGGTACATCAAAGGCCGTGGTATGTGCTATCCTGTCTATGGGATGGTGCATATAAAAGATCCCATGCTGCTAATCGAAAAGAGTAGTTCATGAAGTGGCGACAGCAGGTTTCCTCTCTCAGTATCTGTGTGGTCCTTAACCATATGTCCGACGCCATATAACCTTACATAAAATGTGTCGAGTTTGTCATTAAATAAACCATTTCCTTCCTTCCTTGTGAATTTCAGAAAGTTCCATTTAAAGACTTTAGCAATGAGGTTCGTGCTATTAAGGATGTCCAAAACTTTATCAATCAGACAGCTTTACTACTTCATATGGATGAAACTAATTTGAATAGAATTATTGTGAAAATCCTAAAGAAGATGTTGGGTCACTTGGAAAATTATGAACAATGCAAGATGCAGGCTGAAAAGCATCTCTTCACAAGAGACAAAGGTGAGTTACTTTGAAAAAATATTTTGATTCATTGTAATCTAGCTGTCATGTATACCAAAGGGTCGGATGGTAATTTCTGTTTTAAGTCCCAATGCCTCAAGATAGTGAGATGAAATTTAGTTCATAGCTTTATCATGTACTGTTACAGATCAAGTTTGACTTTCATGATGATTTAATTACGCACTTTTCACCAAGTTATTGTCTTTGAACTTAAGAGATATCAAAATTTGTTTCCAGACTATTTTTTTCACAATTCTTCAAGTTATTAAGCTGAAACTTTGTGCATAGTTTTATCATGCACAGTTTGACGTTCATGGTGATTTACCCTTTTCCTTTTTTATAGAATTATGGCCCTTGACCATAGGAAATATGAAAATTTGTTAGGCCCAATAGGGGAATATATAGTTCTGCTTTTCTTTTCTAAGATCGATTTATCCAGCGTCTGTCAGTTTTTCTGTGTCTGTCCATCCATCCATCTGTCTGTCCATCCATCAACCTTTTCTTTGAAGTTTGTCTTCTCCTATAGTTTTGAAGAATTGTTCTGAAGTTCTCCACAAACTAATAGAGAGTTATTTAGGAAAGTTTGTATTTTTTAAGTTCAAGTAACCTATTGCGATCTATTTTGATGAATACTAGCATTATTCTAATAATTAAAAGCAGAGAAACTCCACGGAACAATCTTGTGTCATTATTCTATAACTAGCAGAATCTTATGATGTATATTTCAGTGCACCAGCTGAGTCGCACATTACAGTGTTCTACCATAGATGCAAGTGGAGGTTTTGTTTATGAACAGAACTTTGTATGTGCCATGTAAGTATCAAAATAAAAAAGCCTGAGCCTTCTTTAACACTTTATTTTTCCTGGGTGATTGGGTAATTGGATTCACATTTATAATTCTGATGAGTCACAATGGAAATTGCTCATTCTGAAGTTCATAGGACTAATATATAGATTTCACTTATTTAAGAACAAATTTTTTGTTGTTATGGTTTTATATTTTTAAAAATGATGATATGTCTAAAAGCAATAGTTCATTAATTGTCATATATTCCACAAATTAAGTATATTTGATTAGGAAATGTTAACGAGCATAACATTTAACAGGTCGTACAAGACGCTAATATTTCATGACACTAAATTTAAAGAGATCGGACTATTCCAATAAACATCTGTGTGATTGTTTTGTCTGTGATTAACTGAACTTGGAACAATGGTTACATGCTACTGATTAAATGAAAAGGACAGCAAACAACAATAGTTAGTTAAATTAGCATGCACATTACTGCAATTTTCTGCTAAATTCAAGATGTCTGTAAGTTGCATATAATGTCAAGATTTGTCAAAAACATTATTTCAGCTGATCCTACAACTTAAGCTTATTCCTTTTTTAGTTTCTGATATGATGACCTTGCTAAAGTTCTATGTCGCTAGTATGTCACTTATTTGGATTTTGATAAATAGTAAGATTGCTAATATTTTATGCTTTACAGTATAACAAATGATTTAAGAGTATTAATACATGTATAAGAAACCCTACCAAATAGCTCAAAATATCAGTGACTCGAGTTAAGCATAATAGTTGTCAATGAAAATTATGTAACTCAGGGCTCGAACTTAAAAATTTGTTCAAAAAAACGTTGTGGTTGAAATAGCCCCACTGATGACAATTTTGATAAATAAACATGACTGAAAGGTTATTTTCCTGTATGAAGTCTTTATTTCAAATATACAAAAAATGTGAATACATTTTGCTGTTTTTTTTAAGAGGTTTACTGACGGCAGTAATTTTTATCCATTGCACAAAAGTGTCATTGGTGTTGCTCCTGACCTATAGCAATTTATATCAACAACTGCATCATTAAATTCGAGTCCTGGTGACCATTTTTCTATCTCAAGATTGATGAGATATGTCTATTATAAATTAAATTCTAGATTTCTATCCAATTTTTTTCAAAATGGGGCAGGGGTGAAATTTACACTTTTAAGACATTGGAAAAACTGCTCTCTTTTTTAGTCAATACCCACCCCCTACCCCGACCCAAAGAAAACCTGGACCGATGGGGATTATTTTTATATATAAAGACATGAAGGGTTTAATGTTTTTAGATTTTACATACGGTAGGTTTATATTCAGATAAATAAAAAAATAAAAATGTTTTTAAGAGTTATAATGTTATATTGAATTTTTATGTCATTACAGATCCAGTATATTATATATTCAGAATAGTTTTGTTGGAATCGGACGTCTCAATAAACCAACAAATTTTGGTCAAACATGTGAAGAAGTGTCATTTGTTGTTGTAATTCTCGCTCCAATCAGAGAGGTATGATCTAAAAATTTATATTAAAATATATAATGTTTTAACTCTAAATTAAGAAACTAAGGTAAATATTGTATTTGTGAAGCTAATTTTAATAAATTAGCTGATGGATGAGCTGAAGAACTGTATGAACCATATGATAAATTACAGAAATCCTTGTTCAAATATTTGTTCTGTTGAGTTTTATAAAAGGATTCTGGAGTAATTTTACTGTCCAAAAATCAAGTCCTCATATTAAAACACCCTGTCCTCCATAGTTCTTTCTATGCCTCCAAAGTTCAAGGTAGTGCTTATTCTACTTTCAGTCTGGGGTGGTTTTTTTTTTTTAAATATCTTTGTGTGTTCTTGTATGATGAATGTATTGTGTTGATTGTATATTATTTCAATAGATGGTGAAAAAATTAATAATAACAAAGTTTTTGTCTAAAATAGCTTGTTCTTTTATTTTATATTACATGTATTTAAATCATGGGATTTTTTTTAATGTTTTAATTGATGATGTACGTGTATTGTGGCAGAAAGGGACAAAGAATGAACTTGAAATTGGCCGAACATTTGCAACAATGTTGTCCAACATGGATTTCCGACAAGCACTTTTGAATGCTCCCAACAAAGAGAAATTTTTGGATGCACTAAAAGAGCAGATGCATATTCTATCCGAGTATCATCGATACAGTGAAGCCATTGTGCCAAATTTCGACAGAGATTTACTGACAAAGGTATATTACAGACATGGCTATTTTCAGTAAAGTTAAATAGAAATATAAGAAAAATAACAAAATATATATAACTGTTGATGTAAGTTGTTAAAAGGCTGTATTAGAATTAAAAAATTTGGCTATGGTAGCAAACTCAGAACAGTCTCTTTAATAAAATGTTTTCAGTCTTTTAAAAAAATTAAAATACATTTAAAAGCAAAATTGTAAGTCAGATTTGAACATCCCTTTCACACAGTAAGCCCTGATGAAAGCATTTTCCATAGATCCATGCACACCTCAGCCTTTCAAATACATGTGTCAGAAAAATCTGTCTTTCATTAACAGTGCTCTGGTTTAATTTTATTTCAGAAGGTAACATTTCATCCATTCAGAGGACTACGTGGAGATTTCAAAAGGCGAATTGTTCATTACAAGTCAGACTATCTGGATGGCGTTTCCGACATAAAGACCATTCAAAAGGTCATATCTACGACATTCTTCCTTTACTTTGCCTGTCTGCTGCCATCCATTGCCTTTGGAGTGCTCAATGCTTTCAATACCAATGACATACTCAGTAAGATTTTCGCACTTGATCTCCGACATTCTTCCAAATAGGGTGGGATGGAGCAGTGGTAGAATGTTTGTCTGAGGTTTGATAGGTCATAGGATCGACCACCATTGACAGACTCCTTTTTGTTTTTTGCCCCCAGCTAGTGCCTGTATGATTGGTACATCAAAGGTGTACTATCCTGTCTAAGGGAAAGTGCATATAAGAAGGTTCTATGCTGCATTTCAGTAGGTGTAGCCTGTGGTGGCAGTGGATTTCCTGTTTAGCTCTGTTCTGAGACCGTCACTCATCCAAGACTAACCAATCCCAATATTGCTTTTATTAATACAACAATAACCAGCATCACAGCATTGCACAACTACTCAGTATTGGTATAATATATGTAATGTTCTCCTCTCTCTTCCATCGACCTTTGTTTGAATACCATTAGTATTAGCGTGTTTGTTAAGGAATGATACTGGGAATTGTAATATTAATAAATATGTTGTAACCTATAGAAAGAAAGAAAGAAATGTTTTATTTAACGATGCACTCAACACATTGTATTTATGGTTATATGCATCAGACATATGGTTAAGGACCACACAGATACTGACAGAGGAAACCCACTGTCGCCACTTCATGGGCTACTCTTTTTAATTAGCAGCAAGGGATCTTTTATATGCACCATCCCACAGACAGGGTAGTACATACCACAACCTTTGCTACACCATTCGTGGTATATTGGCTGGAACGAGACATAGCCCAATGTGCCCACCGACGGGGATCGATCGCAGACCGACCGCACATCGAGCAAGCGCTTTAACACCTATAGGTTACCAAGTCCGTAATTTATGGTAACCTGCACATGGGTTACCAGGCACTATTTATTTCGATGCCTGGTGATTTTCCTTGGTGCTGGGATGTCATTTATTCATTTCCATAATGATTTATAGCTTGAAGACTTACCTCTTCCTCAAACATTACATACTGATTTTGTGATTATAAAGAGGGAATAATCACTGTCACCATTATGTAATTTCACCAACATTATTTGATTTGTTTTTTTGTTTAATCATTTGTAATAATAGTACGAAGTTGTCATTACTGGCTCTGTTTAGTTTAAAAATAAAAATGAGATATCATTTTGAAAACATTACAGTACATATAGTAGTATTTGACAAACAAGCACTCTCCTTCCTCCATAACATTCTATAATATATCCCATGATGATTGGTTATACTTATGCTATATAAAATCACATTTTGATTGTTTCTTTTAAATGTCTGTGTTAAGACATAGGGTTTGATTGCAGTTGTGTGTTATTAGTCCTCTTTGGGTCTAACCAGAGGGGACTATAGGTTTTGTCTTCATACTTTTATGCATCCATTTGTCTGTCTGTCCATCTATCCCACATATAGTTTTCCAGACGTTTTTATTGCAATTACTCAAGGTATTGAGCTGACATTTTGTGTTTAGCCATATCATGTACAGTTACAGATCAAGTTTGACTTTCATGGCGATTTACCCATGTTTGACAATTATTGCCCTTGAACTTAGGAGATATGAAAATTGGTAGGGAATATGTTTTTTTTAGCATGCAGTTCTCTTAAAGGGACACACCCTAGTTACGGCTAGTTGTTAACCATTACGGCGTTGTTTTTCGCTATTAAACCCATTTTTTCACAAATAAAATTGCACTTTACTTACCATTTATTATTTAGAATGTACATTTCCATTCACCTGAAGTGTTTTTTGGTAATCCTGGTTTTTGTAATACCACAAAATGCATTTTTCGTATTTCATAAATCGCACGCATGTCTGAGAAAAAACCGTTGAGCAGACAAGGTCTAATCTATTTTTAGAGGGGATATTTCCATTTCAATGTCACAGACGTTGGTATACCACGTGACCGTTATCATTTTGGTTCGGTTTGTTTTCTCGTGCACTGTTCGTGCAATCAACATCCGATTTGTTGTTGTTCATTTGTGAGATTTTTCTTCACAGTTTGTGAAAATTTTCAGTAACAATAAAGTTCAGACAAGTAAGTATCTCAATACAAAACGTTACAAACCCTTAAAACCAATAATTTTGCTAAGTTTTACGATATCTGGAGAGGGGATACAACCAGGACAGAACAGTTGGAACATGTCCAGGAGAGGTGAAAAGAACGCACCCCAAGTCTGTAAAATTTGTCGTGACGTAGGCATTGTTGTGCTTCGAGCGACATCTACCGGTGACATCAGAATACAAACTTTCAAAATTATTTCAAGCAATTGGGACATGGGGATTCCCATGGTATTTATCGATATAAAACCTGCTTTTTCACTCCATTTGATAAAAACGTGATCTAAGTGTGTTACAGGTTTGTAGATTAACCAAATTATAATTTATTTTCGCTGGATGGAACTAGGGTGTGCGGCTTTAAAATACTTATTGATTATATTTTTCAGCTGTTGAAAAGGTTCTGTATACCCAGACATTTGGTGGCCTGGTGTTTGCAGTGTTTGGTGGCTCCCCTCAGATTGTGTTGCTTACCACGGCACCTCTTGCTCTGTTCACAAAAAGTAAGTACCATAGTAAGGGGTTTTTCATATTTGTAAACATTTTCATGAGCGTACAATCTGTATGATAGAGGGAGGAGGTAAATAGCTCTTTTTATGTCAGAAGGCAAGGTATAGATATTAGTTTTCCAGTCAGGGTTTCTGCTAGAGGGTAAAATGGGCATGGCGCCATACCCAGATTTTTTGGCAATTTGTTTTTTAAAAGTTAACCTTTTAACAAAATTAATTACTCTTTATCATTAACGTATGATTTTCTTAACCCCTAACCCTAAACATAACCCATTTTCTTTCTGGGGGCTCTATTTCTCACAAACTGTATGAAATACCTCAATATGAAACTTGCTTTATATAAAATAAACATTTACAAAATAAGTGTTGGACATTTGTCGTCCAACTCATAAGATAAATGGTATCTAACGTCCACTCGTAATATTCTGTTTATTTTTATACCTGGTACTTTATATAACGTAAGTTGCAGCACCGTCCAACTCATAAGATAAATGGTATCTAACGTCCACTCGTAATATTCTGTTTATTTTTATACCTGGTACTTTATATAACGTAAGTTGCAGCACCTGCTTTAACTTGTTATGGGTGTACCATTGTGTATAGTCTGTTTGCGTCAAAAAGGAACCGATAAATTAGCATATAACCATGGACAAACTAATGCTAAAATTCATTAAAAAAATATTATTAAGTTTTAAACCTATACCAACTCTCATAACAATTTTGACACAAAAATTGTATGTAAATAAGGTTTTTTTCACAAATTACTATCAAAATATATAGATCAAGTCTAATTTTTAATACAATGTTTAAAACAAGATGTTACAAGTAGAACAAGTAATCTATACTGCAGTACACAACATCTACTTTGACTGTTCTATCAGTTGCCTTCATACCTCTATCAAAAAAGTGGATTTGACCTATGCAATTTGATGATATTTTGAAAAGAAACTTATTTAGACGAAACAAAATTTCAAAATCTGTATGAGTTTAAGCCTTAATAGGATTTTCTATATGAATTTTAACTTTATTTATCATAGAGTTGTATAATGCCAATTCATCGGTTCCTTTTTGACACGGACAGACTTTAGTTAGTGCAGATGATCTATTGTTTTTCAATGAATGAATGAATGAATGACTGTTTACTGGTACCTCACCACAAAAAATACATTGGCTATTGGGTGTAAAATGTTTTGAATGCCAATTTGTGTATGCAATAGCAATGCATGTTAATTGATGATTTTCAGTTATCTTCAGTATCTGTGAAGATTATGAAATGCAGTTTCAGTCCATGTACTGCTGTGTTGGACTCTGGAATGCCTTCTTCCTGGTGTTGTATGGAATTTTTAATATCAGTAACTTCATGCAGTTTTCGACCAGGTAAAAAAACAATATTTCAAATCTGCTGCAATCACATAAACAACTTTTACTACTGCTTCTGATGATGGTGCTGGTGATGATTACAGTGATGATGATGGCTTAACTTATGACTACTCATATATTATCAGCAGCTTAGGATATTGTATGTGCATTTCTACACATACACACCAACACCAGGCATCGAAATAAGCATTGCAGCTGTCTGGTAATCCATTTACTGGTTACCACAGAATATAGCCTGGTAACCTATAGGTTACCACAACTATATGGAAGTTAGAATTAAATTCCTGTTATTGGTACGACTAATGAAATCTGGAAGTAAATTTATCTAGTGGGCGTTGCTTAAATGACTATTATTGCTTGCAATTGCACATCGATGCAATAACTTACCAGAAAATGAAACGCGGAAATCTGGATTGCATTGCCTGGTTTACATTCGGAAATGAAACTATGGTTGTTGAAATTTTTGTCGAGAATGAAGCACCGTTCTCGACTTTTCTTACTTGTGGTAGCCTCCTGGTAACCTGAACAACCGTTCTCGACTTGTTTCGATGCCTGCAACACCAACCTTGACCTTTGATCATACAAAGCAAGGAGCACTGGTAATGTCTACTGCATGTTCCTAGCTAGTCTCCTGTTGAAGTAAGGAGCCAAAACTTTGGTTAACATAGGTAGTATCGTATGCAGATTAAGGAGTTTTCTTGTAAGTGGGGTGGGATGCAATGCGGATAGGGCGCTTGCTAAGATGTTAGTTATTGGTATGTTGATAATTAATTTGCTGTACACTAGAATAATTACTGAAAGGGCATTTACAGTGATTCATAATAATAATAATAATAATAAATTCTTTATTTAGTGAGGGTAACACAGTTAGCATAAGCTAATCTTCCCCTAGGCCCTCAGGTAAAAACAATACAGAATTACAATACATACATTTATAAACAAATAGAAAATACATATATGGCGATAAACATATGTACAAATGATATTATTTGAGAAAATATTTCTTGAGTCTATATTTAAAAACAGCAGTATTTGGCGCTGATCAGATAGCTTTAGGTAAGGGATCCACGCCCTCGGAACCATCAAAAACCAGTCCCCCTCTGGATTTTTCTCATGAATTAAAACATGGTACGACTGTAACTTTGCCTTGTAAGTATTTATTTATCTTCGAATAATTAGTTGTGAATTAGTGCTGGGTTTTTTTTTGCCATATGACATTTAGTTCTGTTTTTAGAAGTTTCCTGCAGAAGATATTGACAAAAGACCATTAGTCAGGCAGGAAGAAAAAGTTAAAGCAAATTAGAAGCTAGTTTTTATTTCACCAACATTGTTCAAGTTAAAAACTACCATCATGTTATTTGGAACTATACGGAGATTACTGCTTTTAATATATAATACATCATATTTAATCTTGTTGACTTTTTACTTGTTACTGAATATGGTATGCATGTTTTACAGATCAACTGAAGAAATATTTTCTTTATTTATTGCAACTGCCTTTGCTCATGGTGCATTCAAGAATATGTTTGCCAGTAAGTTATGCCTTGAATTAAATTTAGTTTTAAAGTTAAATGTAGAATACACTAAGTGATAAAATAGGAGTACACAGTTATAGCTCTTTTGTGCAGAGTTAAATGTGTATTTATGTAGCTACAAAATACCTATACACAAGATGAATTATACATAGAGATTATTATACAAGCTTGTGTGTCGTCCTGATTTTACGAAACGAGTGTCAGGATTATTGTATTACCCGAGCGAGAGTGAGGGTAATACATAAATCCTGACACGAGTTTTGTAAAAATCAGTACGACTCGCACGCAAGTGTAATAATTTCTTTATTATCCATATTATTATTGTTGTTTTCTTTATGAATAACAAGACCCAACTCAAAATGTTTCAGCCACAACTGGAAGGAGACGACGAAATGACGTCATATTTCAAGTGCACAGTCTGAGCTAGAACTGGAGAAGCAACATCATGTTATGACGTCTCTTCCCATGATTACGTCATTACACTTGTTGTTACACGTGTGCTTCGAATGATTATTATTAACTCGGTTATGTTGAACCATATGAATTATACATGTGGTTATTCATCTTGATGTCCTTCTAGATCATTTTTAATAGCTGACTGCACTGCAAATCAGGAAAATTGCACGAATAATTATGGCACTGTTCAAGAGTCAGGTCAGGTCAGGTCAAATCAGGTCATGTCATAGGGCTTAATGTGCACATTCAGAGAAAGCTGAAAGGGTTGGGGGGGGGGGGGGGAGAAGGGACTGCCTGCACTGGCAGGTGCAAGAGAGCATCAGAAGCCCCACCGGGGTCGATAACAGGCAGGGAGTTAACTCATGGTCCTTTTTACTAATGTATATGCCTGTCTTTGACAGGAAGTATTATGGTATGGCATATCTTTCTTATCACTTCATATAGGATCATCAAACTGTGCATGCAAGTACAACTTAGGATGGCAGTGTGTCACTTACCATAACTAGGTCACTGTGACCTACTGTACTATTCACACATTACTGCACATTATCTTTGTTAATTAATTCATATAGGATTATCAAACTTTACATTCAAGTACAGCTTGGGATGGCAGCATGTTGCGTACCATAACTATGTCACCACGACCTGCTATTGACATATCATGTACCTCACCCGGTCACCAGTACTCTTTGTTTTTCTTTGAGCTAAAAAACTATTTTAATGCCGATTTTCAATATTTTATAAGCTTAAAATAGTTTTATTGGAAATATGACAACATATGTAATGTCATTTACTGATAGATGACTATTACTTGGCAAAACATTCTTTGTCTGGTTTTAACTTATTGTGAAGTTTACCTTTAAAAAATAATGCATGAGATGCAAACCTAGTATCTACTAGGACTTCCATGAGTCCGAAATATTGGACTCAAGTACTCGAGGGTCAAACCCGACCCAGACCCGAGTACCTGACATGAAAATGAGACTAAGGAATAAAGTAAAATAGCATAATGCATCTTATTTCCAGTGCTGAACATGGATGCAAAATAATGCCATTGTATTGCATGTTACACATTCGACTTTTGCTTTCCCTCCATGTCACATAGCGCTATAATGTAACCGGTGGCAAGCATATGGCAAAGTGAAGTAAAACTCATATAATTAAATGATAGTGCTCTTCTTTGCATGAGTACTCCAGTCCTGTAAACGGACTTGAGTCTTGCTAGGCTCGGCCCGTGCCCGAGTACTTGTGGAGACCCTAGTATCTACCAACCACAGTTAAAGCTAATGGCTTAAACATTATGCCACAGAGGCCAGTATATTGTATTTGTAACAGGAGGTGTAATGTATTAATCCAAATACTGTACACCATCTTGTTAAATCAACCAAAGTTTGTATAATATTAATAAACATATGTAAGCCTTTTTAATCCAGCCAGTGCACCACGACCGGCATATCAAAGGCTCTGGTATATACTACCCTGACTGGGATGGTGCATATAAAAGATCCTTTGTTGCTAATCGAAAAGAGTAGTCCATGAAGTGGCGCCAGCGGGTTTCCATTCTCAATATATGTGTTGTCCTAAATCACATGTCTGATGCCAAATAACCATAAATAAAATGTGTTGAGTGCGTCGTTAAATTAAAAAAAAAATTATTTGCCTTCTTTAAATGACTGCATTTACACTGTTGTTTAATTTGTAGATTTTGATGACAACTACCATGTCCTTGCCTGCAAGCAACCTGGTGACGCCAGGAAGGTGCAGTTGACAACACTGCTGACTAAAACATCCATAGTGACGACATCAACACTTACTGGTATTGACAACATCACTGAGCAGACGTGGCAGATCCCAAGCCTCGAAAGATGTCACCGCGATATCAGCATGCTCTACCTCTTGCTTCTTTTTGGCACCGTGTTGCTTGGGGTGACACTTTTCAAATTTACAAACAAGCAAGTTGAACATTATTTTATGGAGTTTTGAAATTTTATTTTAGTAACATAATCAGAAGGTGAAATGGGACAAAGAATTCTAAGCCTGCAAATGTTTTAAATTTTTAATTCTGATTTCATTAGAATGACAGCAGTTAATATGTACAAGACAGGAATAATTAAGTTTAAGATTTTTCATTAATCCTTTGAACCTGAGTGGCCGGAAAACCAGCTGTGGCGTCAACCTCAAAATACCCCAGCGGCCGGAAAACCAGCCACCAAGTGTCTTTGTTTATAAACAATATCACTAGGCAACTTCCTGACCAATCAACAGATTTGTTTTATCTAATTTTCGGTCCACACTTCCTGTGAACGTAACTTCTGTGTTTTCAAGAAAGTTTCCCTGTTAGACACATATAAAATCGGCAAAATATTGGCTAACAATTGTTCTCTGTTCAACAAGTTTTAGCTGAGATGCTGAGTTCTGGCAACGAAGCAATACCTGTAAGTGAAACAACATACGGTAATCAAAGTGATTTTGAATCCACAATTTATTTACAAAGTGGTATTGATATTGATAATACTGAAATTGATAACATTGTGCAGTCGTCTAGTAACAGGGCGGTTCTCAGAGGGGGTGAAAGTGGACGTGGCTCTAGTGATCATTCTTGTGTCAATGGGAGAGGTTTTCAGCTACACTCAGAACGTAACAGTAGCATGCATTCTGTTGGTAGAGGACGTGGTCGAGGTAACAATGATAGGAAGGTTCACAGAGGGGGCAGAAGGGATTGTTCTTTGGTTTACCTTCTGTAGGGAGTTTTTTGGTATACCTTCTGTAGGGAGTTTATGTGCATTGGACAGCCGGACAAAAACTGCTGGTTTGACTGGCACCACGAGAAAATATTGGAGATAAATAACAAGTAAGTCCATATTTATTTCAAATAGCCTTTATTTTGATAAATTAATGACAGAAAATATTCTTAGTGGCTTAGAAACAAATAAATACATATTTTTAGATTTTCCTGATTTTCGTCTCAGGAGCTCAGGGTGGCTGGGCCGAACACGCCAGAAGCTCAGGGTTCAAAGGGTTAAAACTTAATTAAAATATACTGAGGTGCCATTAAACAAACATTCCATTCCATCAGGAGCGGGGTTTACCTCAATTGATGGAGTGCTTGGGTGTGTAAGATCGAACATATATGACAGACCCTGTGGGTTTTTTTGTTGCCATTCCAACCAGTTCCCCATGACTGGTATGTCAAAGGATGTGGTATGTGCTGTCCTGTCTGTGGGAAAGTGCATATAAAATATCCCATGCTACTAATAGGAATATGTAGCAGGAAAGAGTAGGCCATGGAATGGCGACAATGGGTTTCCTCTCTGTTGATCTCTGTGGTCCTTAACCACATTGCCAATGCCATATAACCATAATTGAAATGTGTCAAGTACCATACATCATTAAATAAAACATTTCTTTCTTTCTTTAATAAGTTAATTGCCATGTGACTGCTTTTAAGTATACATTTTGTCTTTGTTTTCAGTGGTAAAGCGCTCGCTTGATGCGCGGTCGGTTTGGGATCGATCCCCATCAGTGGGCTCATTGGGCTATTTCTTGCTCCAGCCAGTGCACCACAAAGGCCGTGATATGTGCTATCCTGTCTATGGGGTGGTGCATATAAAAGATCCCTTGCTGTTAATCGAAAAAAGTAGCCCATGAAGTGGCAACAGCGGGTTTCCTCCCTCAATATCTGTGTGGTCCTTAACCATATGTCCGACGCCATATAACCGTAAATAAAATGTGTTGAGTGCGTCGTTAAATAAAACATTTCCTTCTTCTTCTTCTTTTCAGACCGTATCTGACTGCAGGGAAGAGAGAGATATTTTCAGACTACTCACTACCAGCAGCTGTTATTATAATGTCCGTTATTGGTTCATATTTCTTCCATGATGTCAAAAGTAAGGTTTTAGAAGTACAGTTTAATAAATTAAACGTGGAGTAATTTCATGGTGTGGGGTAGGGAAGTATGGGAACACTGTGTTAAAAATTAACTGCCTATTGAACAAAGTATTCTTAAAATCTGTTAATTTAGGGTTTTTTTTAAATGTACTAATCAGTTGGAAGGAAGGAAAGGTTTTATTTAACGACAAACTCGGTGTCGAACATATCGTTAAGGACCACAAAGATATTGAGAGAGGAAACGCACTGTCGCCACTTAATGGGCTACTCTTTTCGATTAGCAGTAAGGGATCTTTTATATGCACCATCTCACAGACAGGATAGCACATAACACGGCCTTTGATATATCATTATTATTATTATTATTATTACCGTATATTGCCATGTATTAGCCGACTTTTGAAGTCTAGAAACACTTTCCAAAAAAAGAGAGTCTGCTTATACACGGAGGCAACAAATGGACCGTGACTTATAAATTGTGATCAGACCCTGAGCCTTTCACAGATTATGTAACAATAATTTGTGCACAGTATAAATAAAACACCTCATCATGCAATATTATGCAGTTTTTTGTTCTTGAATGCATTATAAGTTGATGAATAATAATAAAAAATTACTTGTTTTATTGTCATTTCAATGGTAAAAACATATTCTTTCCAACTGTCCGCCATCTTTGTTTGACCTGTGCTGGGACCAGTCTTTCATATAGCAAATTTAAGATACAAAATGGTGTTTTTTCTTCAAACAAGTATTATATTTCTAATATTATTGTTTTGTTGGGAGGGTGCATTAAACTGTAAAGTAATGCCATAAATATATTAAGCTCATTATTAACATTGCCGACTGAAAAAACATAACATGAATTTCAGGACGATAATTACTCCCACTATGGTCACATGACCATACCATATACAGTGAACAGCTGCAGTCATGGACCGCATGATCTTTTGTTTATGTGTGTGTGATGGGGGATTAAACATGCCTCAGTGATTTTACTTTTTGCTGTCCAGTGAATAAATTAATTACTTGTGTGCAGTGATATGTTGTTGTTATGTTTATTTTTCTGTTATGCTTTATCAGTTCTAAATTATTTTTCACGGCATGGTAGATGTTAGCATTGCCGCATTGACTGCGATCGTGATTACCGTGTTTGTAATAATTAAAGGGAAAAAAAATATAATGAACAAGAAAAGAACACATCTATTTGTTGACAGTATTATTGAAATCGATACAACATACAGCTGGACAAAAGATGACTTCGGCTTATACACGAGGCCGACGATTTTGTACTAGATATATAGGGTCAAACTGAGAGGTCGGCTTATCCAAGGAGTTGACTAATACATGGCAATATACGGTATTATAGGTTCCAGTGCCACATGCAGGTCCTCCCTAACTTGAAATTGCATTGAAATTGCATTCAGGGATGTCATTAAACAGGCGGTACCCAGCAATTTTGCACTGCGTTTTTAATAAATTGTCGCTGGGTATAGAATTACAAAGAATGAATGCTTCCTGATCGAATGTTAATGTTTACAATCTAATTTGTGCATATTGACAACCCTGTTATAAAAATGCATTTGTAAGCTCGCCACTTGCCAAATGCGCCAATTGCAAAATAATTTTGTCTAATGATTAATAATTTTATTGGAAATAATGGTGGGTTTCTACAATTTTTAAAATTTTAATTAATAATTTGGTGACATTTTCTTCACATCCAGAGCTAGCTCTGGCTTATTCCTGATTAATTAATAATAGCGCATGAGTGTATAATGTTAATATTTCAAATAAACTTTGAAATTGCATCATTCTTTGTCTTCAGAATCAAAAACTGCTGGTTTGACTGGCACCACAAGAGAAAATATTGGAGATAAATAACAAGTAAAGAAAGAAAGAAATGTTTTATTTAACGACGCACTCAACACATTTTATTTATGGTTATATGGCATCAGACATGGTTACAGACCACACAAATATTGAAAGAGGAAACCTGCTGTCGCCACTTCATGGGCTACTCTTTTCATTTAGCAGCAAGGGATCTTTTATATGCACCATCTCACAGACAGGGTAGTACATACAATGGCCTTTGATATACCAGTCGTGGTGCACTGGCTGGAATGAGAAACAGCCCAATGGGCCCACCAAAATGATTATGTCAGTGTTTCTGTCAGAATGAAGTTTTGGGGTATGCATGGTGCTGTGGAATTGAATGCAACCACTGTCAACAGTGGGTATTGATGGGGGGGGTGGGGGGCTTTCCCAGAAAGAAAATGGGTTACGGTTAAGGTTGAGAAAATCATAAAGTAATGATAAGAGTAATTAATTTTGTTAAAAGGTTACCTTAAAAAAACAAATCTGCAAAAACATTTTGGTATGGTGCCATACCTGTTTGACCCTCTGGCAGAAACCCTGTATGTCAATAGCCAGCTTAATTTAATTTTCAAATGTTATTTCTATACTTAATAACAACACATGCATTCATCTTTATGCTTCAGATAAGCACTTTCATATTTGACTTTATTTCATGGGGTGGGGGAAGGGACGTAACCCAGTGGTAGAACGCTCGCTTGATATGTGATCAGTTTGGGATCGATCCCCGTCGGTGGGTGCATAGGGCTTATTCTTGTTCTAGCCAGTGCACCACGACTGGTACATCAAAGGTCATGGTATGTGCTATCCTGTCTATGGGATGGTGCATATAAAAGATCCCTTGCTGCCAATCGAAAAGAGTAGCCCATGAAGTGGCGACAGCGGGTTTCCTCCTTCAAATATTTGTGTGGTCCTTAACCATGTCTGACGCCATATAACCGTAAATAAAATGTGTTGAGTGCGTCGTTAAATAAAACATTTCCTTCCATTCATTCCTTATTTCAGTGGGTAACAGTTTCAACTCCTACAGAGATCCAAACCTGTTTCAACTGAACACAATGGCAGATCTTCCCGTTGGGGCAATATTTGCAGCCATGGCACTTGGATTTGTTTTGTCCTTGCTCTTTTTCATGGGTCAAAACATATGCTCTAAATTTGTGAATGATCCCAATAACAGGTTTGTTTTGGTTACTTTTCTTAAATATAAAATGTTGAATACATGAATCCAGTACCATGAATAGATAGATTTTTGTTTTAAAAAATGTATATTTTTTAATAGCAAGTCTTGTACATATGTTTTATGCCATGTATGTATTTTCTACTATTTGTTCATAAATGTATGCATTGTAATTCTGTAACCGGCCAATCTAATTAAAATTAGCTTCACTATTACATGTGGATCTAACACCAGTCAGTTGGAGCTCATGTCCACCAATCAAAACCTTACTTGCAGAATCCTGCCAGTGATTTAAAAATAATTTTAAAACATTCCGAATTATCTTGAGGGTATACGACATGTTTCGTGTGAATTACGAATGCCTTAAAACATGTTTTATTTTATAAAATAAATAGTTTGTAATGTAAAACTGAAGACTGATTTAGTTTGGGTTTTTTTTTAAAATAAATAAATAATTTTTAATGTAAAATTTAAGACTGATAACCCACCCCGTACGTATTGGTATGGTTCGCTGTACTGCGGCCACTAAAATAGACTCGCTCGATATTTTTAGAATTTGTATGCTCCCAAATAACGTTATAAAAGGCGAAGTGTGATTGGTCAGTATTTAAATTATTATTTACAGACGAAATGTTACCTGGACATTGGGGATTACGCAGTGTTGTTAGCAATCCGATTAAAATTAGTTCTACTGGTCTAAATAAGGCATTCGTAATTCACATGAAACATATCGTATACCCTCAGGATAATTCGGAATGTTTTCAAATTATTTTTAAATCACTGGCAGGATTCTGCAAGTAAGGTTTTGATTGGTGGACATGAGCTCCAACTGGCTGGTGTTAGATCCACATGTAATAGTGGAGCTAATTTTAATTAGATTGGTAACCGGCCTCGGTGGCGTCATAGTTAGGCCATCGGTCTACAGGCTGGTAGGTACTGGGTTCGGATCCCAGTCGAGGCATGGGACTTTTAATCCAGATACTGACTCCAAACCCTGAGTGAGTGATCCGCAAGGCTCAATGGGTAGGTGTAAACCACTTGCACCGACCAGTGATCCATAACTGGTTCAACAAAGGCCATGGTTTGTGCTATCCTGCCTGTGGGAAGCGCAAATAAAAGATCCCTTGCTGCTAATCGGAAAGAGTAGCCCATATAGTGGCGACAGCGGGTTTCCTCTCAAACTCTGTGTAGTCCTTAATAATATGTCTGACGCCATATAACCGTAAATAAAATGTGTTGAGTGTGTCGTTAAATAAAACATTTCTTTCTTTCTTTCTTTCTTTCTTTTGTAATTCTGTATTGTTTGTATCCGAGGGCCTCAGGGAAGATTAGCTATTGCTCATTAAATAAATAATAATTATTATTATTTCTTCTGTTATGTTCTTTTCATGTACTTTCTTTTATGGGGAAGTTCTTGCTGTAGACAATTTTTTATTTCTGAAACAGTTTTGACATGCATGATTGGGCATGAGTATATATTTCTTTCTTTTTTAAAATTAAATATTCAGTGAATTTATATATTTATTTTTCAAAATTATTTATTAAATTACATGTTGTGCATGTTACAACGTGGTATATTGGAATTCAGGTGCTGAAAAATGGAAGTACCGACATGTTGGTGTTGATGTTGGTCTTTATAGATGGTTTTGTGTTTTTTTAAATAACGTTTTACATAAATGTTAAAATTTATTATTAATCTGTATGTTTAAAAGAATGAAGAAAGGCTCTGCATACCACTGGGACCTGCTGGTTATAGCATTAGTGAATGCCGTTCTGTCGTTATACACTTTCCCCTGGTTGCATGCAGCTCTACCGCATTCTCCAATGCATGTGTATGCTCTCGCGGACATGGAGGAACGAGTGGAACAAGGAAATATTCAACAAAAGTGAGTAGCATAATTGATTTTTAAGATCACTTTTGAAATTCATTTTGGCAGGACATTGTGGCACAATTGTTATGCGTGCATACACTATTAATAAATATCAGATATTTTAGCGCAATTTCACTTGAGATCCTTTTTTAATAAATGTAAAAAAAAATTAATTACAGTATTAAAAAAAAAATAATATATATATAGTAAAAGTCTTTCATTATTAATTAATAATAAAAGCATCATGAATGAGTTTATAATACTTGCATGCAGGGATATGCAAATTGCCATAATTATGTGAAATATGGGATGCAGCTTTTTAAAAATATACTTTTACCCCTATTAAACTAATTGTTCCATATTGATGTTTACTTGTTTTTATTTGTCATAAATGTAGAGAAAATATTATGTTAAATTTTATAATTATGTATACATCTGTAAAATAACAATATATAAAAAAAGAGTATGATTACATATATCTGATATTTAATGTCCTGTTGTTGTCCTTATAAATTTTTCTTTTTCTCTAAGGTAAATTTTTGTAATGACATCATGCACTGCACAAATTTCAATACTTAATCAGAAGTGTTTTAGTGCTAAATATAGTAATTGTATAGAGTAAAGGAGAAAACATACTGCTACCAATTATGCTACTTCTTTATTTTAGCAATAAGAGGTCATTCATGTGCATTTTCCTTTGACATACTGGTTGTGGAACCCTTATGTGGATTAAATCACTGAAGAGGGATCCGGGCTAAAAATTTGTGTTACTATCAGAATCCAATTAGTGTTAGGATTTCCACAAGCATTAAATATCCAAATCTACATTGACTCAAGTTAAATATTTCAGGTAGTTGCATCAGCAACCCCCCCCCCCCCCCCCCATGATGACATAATTGATTTTATTTCAGCTTATATACTCTTCACAAAAAGTTGGGGAACTCTAAGAAGAATTTGCAGTAGCTAAAATTGTACGGTATTGTCACGGGGATTCTATAATACCCGTAACTGAATAAAACATGATTGTCCAAATATCTCTCCTAACTGTATATCTATTAGATCTCTCTGTAACGGGCAGTTATTTACCCGCGTGTGGCTCGTCTAGGTATGATCAGAGATACGATCTTATATAAAGTATATATTATTATAGCACGTTTAGTTCACTAGAAAACACAACAAAACACAATACACTTTGGAATCTGTATTAACCTACGCTGACAAATGTACTGCCGCAGTAGATAATTAATAACAACAATAATAACAACCCAGAACTGATCACTTAATTAGTTAATCTCTAGGTGTCTAGTTTACACAATATGCTAATCACTTCACCGTGACACAACACCCACACATGTGATAATTGAGAAACGCTAACACACACACGTGCGATAATGGAGAAACGCTTCTAGGGGAATTTAATTAATAAAGGAATTACAACACTATTCCTAACTGGTTAATTTTTAATTAACCCTAACTACTCATTCAATAACCTTGTAATACAGAATTAATACTGGTACCTATCACAATAAAGACAATAACCTACAATTTACCTAGGTCCTCTAGGATGACTGGCTAAGCTTTATATATATATATCAGAACAGTGAGCCTACAGAATACTGCGTCAGATGACCGGCAGCACCGTCTAAATAATATTGGTATAATACAGTATTACAATATTTAAAGTCACATCAATCACATCAAGGTTATACACAGAGCAGAAAATATATATTTACCAAAGTCCCGTCTGAACTAATATAGATTGTTCAGTGGACGACGACCGTTCCCCTGGATACCTCCAAAATGGTTCTCCAAAACACTAGCTATTTATTATAAATCGAATATCGCCTGGGGGTACATCGCGGCACCGAATCTTATCATGTGGATTTTCCACAACCACCACGCTGGCATATTTTTCTCTGATCGTCAGACTGGCTGTCGCCATCCGCGAGCAATCCCCTGGCCATAAACAGCACTACCGGAGATATTACGTAACTACTAGCCACATGGCCTCCACACCTGCGCTGGGTGTGTATTAGAAAAGCTCGATGACCGTCGCGCAAAGGTATCACGTAACAAGTTGCCCATCTGGGCTTAAGTGCAATTTGGAACTGCACACGGCCTTCTAAAACAATTAATATCGCCACAGGCGAAAAGAAATTAAGAGCATGTACCGTCACACACCCCCACCTCAAAAAGGATATTTCCTCTACTCTGGGAATAGGGAAATATACTACATTAAAACAAAAAGGTGCGTTAACCGACGCATACGGGCATTTATAACACGTAATAATAAGGTGACTACCAGTAATCACACTGAGTCTCTGAGTCCCTGGTATACAAATAAAATATATATAAACAAAACAGAAATCAAGAATGTCAACACATTATCATAATGTTCAACTTCGGGACAGGGCATCAGCGATTACATTGGATGTGCCCTTGATATGTTAAATGGTAATTGGGTATTCTTGCAGAAGAAGACTCCATCTCAAAACTCTCTGGTTGGTGGCTTTCATTCTGTGAATGAAAGTGAGCGGATTATGATCAGTAAAGACCACCACTTGATGCACTGCCGATTTCACGTAGATCTGAAAATGCTTCAGAGCTTGTACCATGGCCAAAGCTTCCTTCTCTATAGTGGAATAGTTCACCTGGTGTTTGTTAAACTTTTTGGAGAAGAAACTTACAGGATGGTCCAGTCCATTTTCCTCTTCCTGGAACAGCACAGCTCCAGCTCCCACGTCACTGGCATCCACAGCTAGCTGGAAAGGCATTCGGTAGTCTGGTGCTGCCATCACGGGAGACGAGTAGCGCATCTGCTTGAGACGGTTGAATGACTTCTCGCATTCACCTGACCACTGGAACTTCATTTCTTTCTTTTTCAATGTCGCACATTTTCCAGGTTTTCTCCGATAGGCATGCTGTCGAATCGGTGTAGCGTTGGGTTCCAAGCGCACATCTTGGCTTAAGGTATTGGTAACCGTTGGAAGGTTCTGACAAATGGAAACATTGTCTTGTTTCAATGTAGTCAACTTTGCCGCCTGGGGGTTCAAGTCTGCTATAATCTGGCTGTTGGTTAACTTGATCTCTGCAGTCTTGACGTCATCACAGGAAATTGAGTGACTCTCAATTTGGACAGGTAGTACTGGCACTATCGGCAGTCTGTCAAAATAACCTTTTAGCAAATTGATGTTACAATACCTACTTTTCCTAACCCTATCAGGAGTGTTTATCACATACCCGGTCTCATTAACCCGTTTAAATTCCCGACTCCTAGTCTTCCTATCAAACACTGATTTTATTTTGCTCTGAGCATGGCTCAGTTGCTTCATAGCTAGTTCGGTCGCCGGCAACCTCCTATCTCTAACTCTCTTATTCATTAATACTCTCTCAGTTAACAATGTAGTGCGAACTGCCAACAAATTTGGATCAGCCCCCTGCTCTAGGATTAACTCTTGTCTATTACAAGGTGAGTCCCCTCTATCAAACACAACTGGTTCAATTCCCCTCTGCGGGAGATCAACAGGTTCCACCACATTTAATTCCTCAGTTGACTTATCTACCATTTTACTGATAACCTCGTCCACTCCAATTTCATGGCTCACACATGTATCAGAAAAATCACAAATATCCTCTGCGTCTTGTGTTACCTTTCTGGCCATAGCCCTAGTCTTTACACACGCAGGATATCTAATCTCATCAACCTCACTCTCTTCTATTGGTAAAGTGCTGTCTTTAATTAACAATTGGTCACATTTCGGCTGACAACACTGACTAGTCAAATCATTACCCAACAAAACTCCTATGTTTTCAACAGGCAAGTTCTTCACGACACCCATAATGACTGGTCCCGTCACAAACTTCGAACACAAGAAAACGTTATGTAACCGGACAACCATTTTTTCTCCAGTAACTGAGGTTAAAGCCAAACTACGTCCTGTATCTGACTTTTCTATACCAGCTAAACACTCTGACGTGATCAGCGACTGACTACAGCCTGTGTCTCGATAGATTGATATTGCCTTAGCACTCAATTCTTATTTCACATCACAAACCATACCAGTGGACACATACGGGTTTACTTTCTCTGCCATGGGACTAACCATTAACTCTCTCGCTAACGGAGCTGACCTCACTAAACCGACCACTTGCGCATTATCGCGTTTCCTTTTAAAACAGTCCCCGACAAGATGGTTATCCTTTTTATAGTAACTGCAATGTGGACGAAAAGTTCGTGCATTGGCTGATAATGCAGGCTTATCCTTACTTTGACCACCAGGTGCATTCCTTGCCTGACTAGCTGACCAACTAGATGACTCTCCCCGATAGTTACTTTCCCGGAAAAACCTGGCTGAAATTTCGTCTTATCACCCTGTTGTATAGAGCTACCCTGTACTGCCTGAGCTTTGTGTATTAACACGTAGTCATCTGCCACTATGCCTGCCTCCTCTATTTTTTTGATACCACGATCCTCTAAATGAATACGTAAGCTAACTGGTAATCCATTCTTAATGTCCTGTAAGATCAACAACTCCCGTAACTCGGTATATGACTCTACCTGATGAGACACCACCCATTTATCAAACATCCCTGCCTTCTTAGCCACAAACTCACTATAAGACTGACCCTGCGTTTTTCTCAACTCGCTATACCGTAAACGATAATCCTCAGGTCGTAGTTCATACGCCCTCAACACTGCCGCCTTAACTAGGTCATACTGACTTGCTCGCTCATCACTCATTGAATTATAAGCTACACTAGCCTTCCCCTTAAACTTAGACACGGCTAACAATGTCCACTTAGACTGCGGCCAATTTAGCTGCTTAGCGGCCTGTTCAAAAAGTTGGAAGAACATATCTACCTCTTCATCGTCAAATACAGGCACTGATCTATAAGCCTCTGACATGTTAAAACCATTTCCTGCCTCTCGTCTAACTTCTTCAGTATTCAACTTTAACTCATGTTCCACTTTTAATTTTTCTAACTGGAATTCTCTATCCCTCTCTTCTCTTTCTCTCTCTCTCTCTCTATCCCTCTCTTCTCTTTCTCTATCTCTATGTCTATCTTCTCTCTCTCTCTTCTCTTTCTCTCTCTCTCTCTCTCTCTCTATCTTCTCTATCTCTATTTTCTTTCTCTCTATCCCTCTCTTCTCTTTCTCTCTCTCTCTCTCTCTATCTCTATCTTCTTTTTCTCTCTCTCTCTCTCTCTCTCTCTATCTAATGCACGTTCTTCTCTTTCGTACTCAAGCTTTTTAAAAGCTAATTGTTGTTCCACACTTAACTCATTTATCTCTATCTCTGGAACAATCTCACTGTCTTCCATAACAGGACTATCACCAAAAACTTCCTGGATAATAATTGTCCTTATATCTCCTAAGGTTTTAGCTGATGTTAAATCAATTTCTCGCTCACCCGCGATTTCAACTAACTCGGCCTTACGTGCTCGCTTAATCTCCACTACATTGAGCGTAGGCCTATCCAGCAAATTCTTATCCATGTTTAGATATGACGCACTTATTATTAATTAATTTTCTAGTGAACAACGTTGCTACTTCTAGTTATTTGTAAAAATAATTTATAAAGCCCCAATTTACAAACAATACTTTTTTAAATATGCATGTCCCGTTTCAGATCCGGGACGAGCGCCCCAATTTTCTACTCCTGTCACGGAGATTCTATAATACCCGTAACTGAATAAAACATGATTGTCCAAATATCTCTCCTAACTGTATATCTATTAGATCTCTCTGTAACGGGCAGTTATTTACCCGCATGTGGCTCGTCTAGGTATGATCAGAGATACGATCTTATATAAAGTATATATTATTATAGCACGTTTAGTTCACTAGAAAACACAACAAAACACAATACATTTTGGAATCTGTATTAACCTACGCTGACAAATGTACTGCCGCAGTAGATAATTAATAACAACAATAATAACAACCCAGAACTGATCACTTAATTAGTTAATCTCTAGGTGTCTAGTTTACACAATATGCTAATCACTTCACTGTGACACAACACCCACACGTGTGATAATTGAGAAACGCTAACACACACGTGCGATAATGGAGAAACGCTTCCAGGGGAATTTAATTAATAAAGGAATTACAACACTATTCCTAACTGGTTAATTTTTAATTAACCCTAACTACTCATTCAATAACCTTGTAATACAGAATTAATACTGGTACCTATCACAATAAAGACAATAACCTACAGTTTACCTAGGTCCTCTAGGATGACTGGCTAAGCTTTATATATATATATATATCAGAACGGTGAGCCTACAGAATACTGTGTCAGATGACCGACAGCACCGTCTAAATAATATTGGTATAATACAGTATTACAATATTTAAAGTCACATCAATCACATCAAGGTTATACACAGAGCAGAAAATATATATTTACCAAAGTCCCGTCTGAACTAATATAGATCGTTCAGTGGACGACGACCGTTCCCCTGGATACCTCCAAAATGGTTCTCCTCGATATCTCCAAAACACTAGCTATTTATTATAAATCGAATATCGCCTGGGGGTACATCGCGGCACCGAATCTTATCATGTGGATTTTCCACAACCACCATGCCGGCATATTTTTTTCTGATCGTCAGACTGGCTGTCGCCATCCGCGAGCAATCCCCTGGCCATAAACAGCACTACCGGAGATATTACGTAACTACTAGCCACATGGCCTCCACATCTGCGCTGGGTGTGTATTAGAAAAGCTCGATGACCGTCGCGCAAAGGTATCACGTAACAAGTTGCCCATCTGGGCTTAAGTGCAATTTGGAACTGCACACAGCCTTCTAAAACAATTAATATCGCCACAGGCGAAAAGAAATTAAGAGCATGTACCGTCACAGGTATATTAGCTGTGGGGAATAGTTATATGATAATAGTGAATTAATTGAGCAAAGATTACAACTGGTAGTTAGTATGACAGTAGGTTTTATGACCACCAAAGATCTTGAAGGATGATTGGGGTCAGAAGTGAAATTTGAAAGTTGACGGGTTTTTTTTATCAGTAAATCGCAAATTCAAACAATAAAAATGACTAAAAACAAAACAATAACAACTGTATGATCAACAGAATGAAAAAGATTGACAGAAATAATGTTCCACAGTGATTAATGGACCTTCCTGAAAATTGTCAAAATCAAGAATGACACCCCACGCACGTGTACGGGGCAACTGTGTGATGCACGTGCAAACTATGGAATGTGTTTTGGTGTGTTGATAAAAAGACCTGAAAGTTCTTTACTAGGATGTCTGTGGTCAAAACGTATGTTCAGTCTAATAGTTGATAGGTTCCCCTGCTTTTTTTGAAGAGTATACTCAATGCTGTGATGAATTGGAGGATTATAACTTCCATAACCTACCAAAGCCCTATTGGCTTAGCCAGTGTTACCGCTGGAAGTTTTGTTTCTTCTGTTTTCAGAGTTGTAAGAGTGAGAGAAACACGACTAACGGGGATTTTTTCTCACATCTTGATCGGTCTGAGTTTACTAATCTTGCCGGTGTTGTGTAAAATTCCTATCCCAGTCCTGTACGGTGTCTTCCTATACCTGGCAGTCACAGCCATGTTAAGAAACGAGATAGTTGAACGAATTACCTTGTTGTTCATGGAGCAGGTAACTTATTGTTGTAACTGAATCAATTTGAGCATCGTCGTTTTACCATTATTGTCGATTATTTTTCTTTTGAAGACTGATGAGAGACAGAAAGAAAGAAAGAAATGTTTTATTTAACGACGCACTCAACACATTTTATTTTACTGTTATATGGCGTCAGACATATGGTTAAGGACCTCACAGATTTTGAGAGGAAACCCGCTGTTGCCACTACATGGGCTACTCTTTCCAATTAGCAGCAAGGGATCTTTTATTTGTGCTTGCCACAGGCAGGATAGCACAAACCATGGCCTTTGTTGAACCAGTTATGGATCACTGGTTGGTACAAGTGGTTTACACCTACCCATTGAGCCTTGCGGAGCACGATGAGTGACAGACACAAAGAAAGAGAGGGCGAGAAAGAATTTTTTTTAATTTACCATTAATTAATGTTTAAAACATGAGATTCTTTCGCCACTCAAAGTGTAATAAATTTTAAAAATAAGTTGAAAGCAAGAACTCACAAGTCTATCATATTGTAGGTGTTTGTTTTTTGGCATTAGAAAACTGTTATAAGATTGGGAACTGAGAGAAAAAAAAACTTTACATATTTTCAAAATCATTGAAAATAGTACATCCCTCTACTTATATTTTTAGGTTTCAAAAGTGCTATATCTCTTTAATAAGTTCTATAAAGACATAATGCTATAAGATAAAGAGAAGAGATTTCAGCTTTAAATCAAAATGACCAAATATGGAAGTAAATTAGCAAGCCTACATTTACATGGTTGAAAATCAGAACAAACTACATCTGTCCATTATTTCAAAAGTAGTTTTTTTCTTACTAAAGTTATAGCCATTACAAGAATTTAGGTCAGTTTAATAGGTGTCTGAAGAAAAAAGCAGTGGGAGGGGAGTTGGGAGTGGGTGTGGACATCTGTATATTAATTTGTCATTTAACTGTAGCAGCCAATATTTTAAAAGTCTATAGCCAGTTTTTCTTTATGAATATATGTTACAACTTTGTTTTAACTTTACAGGCTGCCTATCCTCCAAACCACTACATCCGGCGAGTGCCCCAGTGGAAAATTCACATGTTCACGATGATACAGATTGCGCAGTATGCAGTGCTCTGTCTTGTGGGCTTTTTGGGAATTTCCTATATGAAAATGTTTTTTCCTGTCCTTATTTTACTTCTCATTCCCATCAGGTAAATTTCATTCACAACGTAAATGAATCTACTAAGAAATCTTAGCATTTTCCCCAGGTAACTATTCTCTTTTTTTATGCTGAGGTGTTGTTAAGCATTCATTCTTCCATTCATTCATTCGTCTGCTGTATAGTGCAGAAGCTTATTATAGTCTAGCTGGAAAAGTGTCACTTAAAAATGCAGTATTATAGTTACAAGGGCCGTATTTAGCTATTTTATTATTTATTTATGATAAATAACTACAAATGAATCAATTTCATACATTTATGTTTGTATAAATAACTCAGGAATATAGAAATTGTAATGTGGTTAAATGTCATGTAACTCAGGAATATAGAAATTGTAATGTGGTTAAATGTCATGTAACTCAGGAATATAGAAATTGTAATGTGGTTAAATGTCATGTAACTCAGGAATATAGAAATTGTAATGTGGTTAAATGTCATGTATCTCAGGAATATAGAAATTGTAATGTGGTTAAATGTCATGTAACTCAGGAATATAGAAATTGTAATGTGGTTAAATGTCATGTAACTCAGGAATATAGAAATTGTAATGTGGTTAAATGTCATGTATCTCAGGAATATAGAAATTGTAATGTGGTTAAATGTCATGTAACTCAGGAATATAGAAATTGTAATGTGGTTAAATGTCATGTATCTCAGGAATATAGAAATTGTAATGTGGTTAAATGTCATGTAACTCAGGAATATAGAAATTGTAATGTGGTTAAATGTCATGTAACTCAGGAATATAGAAATTGTAATGTGGTTAAATGTCATGTAACTCAGGAATATAGAAATTGTCATGTGGTTAAATGTCATGTAACTCAGGAATATAGAAATTGTCATGTGGTTAAATGTCATGTAACTCAGGAATATAGAAATTGTCATGTGGTTAAATGTCATGTAACTCAGGAATATAGAAATTGTCATGTGGTTAAATGTCATGTAACTCAGGAATATAGAAATTGTCATGTGGTTAAATGTCATGTAACTCAGGAATATAGAAATTGTAATGTGGTTAAATGTCATGTAACTCAGGAATACAGAAATTGTAATGTGGTTAAATGTCATGTAACTCAGGAATACAGAAATTGTAATGTGGTTAAATGTCATGTAACTCAGGAATACAGAAATTGTAATGTGGTTAAATGTCATGTATCTCAGGAATACAGAAATTGTAATGTGGTTAAATGTCATGTATCTCAGGAATATAGAAATTGTAATGTGGTTAAATGTCATGTATCTCAGGAATATAGAAATTGTAATGTGGTTAAATGTCATGTATCTCAGGAATATAGAAATTGTAATGTGGTTAAATGTCATGTAACTCAGGAATATAGAAATTGTAATGTGGTTAAATGTCATGTAACTCAGGAATATAGAAATTGTCATGTGGTTAAATGTCATGTAACTCAGGAATATAGAAATTGTAATGTGGTTAAATGTCATGTAACTCAGGAATATAGAAATTGTCATGTGGTTAAATGTCATGTAACTCAGGAATATAGAAATTGTCATGTGGTTAAATGTCATGTAACTCAGGAATATAGAAATTGTAATGTGGTTAAATGTCATGTAACTCAGGAATACAGAAATTGTAATGTGGTTAAATGTCATGTATCTCAGGAATATAGAAATTGTAATGTGGTTAAATGTCATGTAACTCAGGAATATAGAAATTGTAATGTGGTTAAATGTCATGTAACTCAGGAATACAGAAATTGTAATGTGGTTAAATGTCATGTAACTCAGGAATATAGAAATTGTAATGTGGTTAAATGTCATGTAACTCAGGAATACAGAAATTGTAATGTGGTTAAATGTCATGTAACTCAGGAATATAGAAATTGTCATGTGGTTAAATGTCATGTAACTCAGGAATACAGAAATTGTAATGTGGTTAAATGTCATGTAACTCAGGAATATAGAAATTGTAATGTGGTTAAATGTCATGTATCTCAGGAATACAGAAATTGTAATGTGGTTAAATGTCATGTATCTCAGGAATATAGAAATTGTAATGTGGTTAAATGTCATGTATCTCAGGAATATAGAAATTGTAATGTGGTTAAATGTCATGTAACTCAGGAATATAGAAATTGTCATGTGGTTAAATGTCATGTAACTCAGGAATATAGAAATTGTCATGTGGTTAAATGTCATGTAACTCAGGAATATAGAAATTGTAATGTGGTTAAATGTCATGTAACTCAGGAATACAGAAATTGTAATGTGGTTAAATGTCATGTATCTCAGGAATATAGAAATTGTAATGTGGTTAAATGTCATGTAACTCAGGAATATAGAAATTGTAATGTGGTTAAATGTCATGTAACTCAGGAATACAGAAATTGTAATGTGGTTAAATGTCATGTAACTCAGGAATATAGAAATTGTAATGTGGTTAAATGTCATGTAACTCAGGAATACAGAAATTGTAATGTGGTTAAATGTCATGTAACTCAGGAATACAGAAATTGTCATGTGGTTAAATGTCATGTAACTCAGGAATACAGAAATTGTAATGTGGTTAAATGTCATGTAACTCAGGAATACAGAAATTGTAATGTGGTTAAATGTCATGTAACTCAGGAATATAGAAATTGTAATGTGGTTAAATGTCATGTAACTCAGGAATATAGAAATTGTAATGTGGTTAAATGTCATGTAACTCAGGAATACAGAAATTGTAATGTGGTTAAATGTCATGTAACTCAGGAATATAGAAATTGTAATGTGGTTAAATGTCATGTAACTCAGGAATACAGAAATTGTAATGTGGTTAAATGTCATATAAAAAATATGTTCAGTACAAGTACATGTAGATTCCTGTCCTATCGAGTATCATACATATTTCAACTGGCCTCGGTGGCGTCGTGGTAGGCCATCGGTCTACAGGCTGGTAGGTACTGGGTTTGGATCCCAGTCGAGGCATGGGATTTTTAATCCAGATACCGACTCCAAACCCTGAGTGAGTGCTCCGCAAGGCTCAATGGGTAGGTGTAAACCACTTGCACCGACCAGTGATCCATAACTGGTTCAACAAAGGCCATGGTTTGTGCTATCCTGCCTGTGGGAAGCGCAAATAAAAGATCCCTTGCTGCTAATCGGAAGAGTAGCCCATGTAGTGGCGACAGCGGGTTTCCTCTCAAAATCTGTGTGGTCCTTAACCATATGTCCGACGCCATATAAACGTAAATAAAATGTGTTGAGTGCGTCGTTAAATAAAACATTTCTTTCTTTTCATACATAATTCCACCTCAATCGAACACATCCAATTCCATTTTGCATCCTCAAAAGATTCTCCAATAAATATATATATATATATATTTTTAACAGTAAATTATTTTGTAGTAATTTTTATATGACCTGGTTTACAGTTCAAAGCAAGAGTTAGTAAATCATTTTTAGAAAAGCTGCCATAATGCAACCTTGAGACCGAATCTGTAATTTCTTGGATATGGAACCAATGTAGTGCATATACTCTAGTTACTATTTCTGTGTATTGTAGACTTAGTGTATTCTATGTTTAAATTACTTCAGTCATTGGGAAGCATTAAATTTTATGCACTGCTAATATGTTTTAAAAAAAAAGCATCCATATGTTGACTACCGGCCTTGGTGGCGTCGTGGTTAGGCCATCGGTCTACAGGCTGGTAGGTACTGGGTTCAGATCCCAGTCGAGGCATGGGATTTTTAATCCAGATACCGACTCCAAACCCTGAGTGAGTGCTCCGCAAGGCTCAATGGATAGGTGTAAACCACTTGCACTGACCCGTGATCCATAACTGGTTCAACAAAGGCCATGGTTTGTGCTATCCTGCCTGTGGGAAGTGCAAATAAAAGATCCCTTGCTGCTTATCAGAAAGAGTAGCCCATGTAGTGGCGACAGCGGGTTTCCTCTCAAAATCTGTGTGGTCCTTAACCATGTCTGACGCCACATAACCGTAAATAAAATGTGTTGAGTGCGTCGTTAAATAAAATATTTCTTTCTTTCTTTCTTTCCATATGTTGACTACTCATTTCCATGTGTGTATATATATATATAAAGTATATACACCCTACTGCAATCCGGTGCAATATGATTCTTATTTTTGTATGTTCATATCTCATTGAATTGAAAAACAGATAAAGCATACCATCTTTCATCAACTTTTTGTAACCCGTCAACTTGTTTTTCAGACACAAACTGCTGACAAAGATATTTCGTCGGAGATGCCTCAAAGCCATAGACGGACATTAGCGGTTTAGTATCCTGCCCTTACTTTTATGAAGAATGCTTTTGAACTGTAAATTACTTTTACAAATATTATGAGTAATAATGTATGTTTATTAAATTTTTTATATATGGTTAATTATGTTTGAACCTTTATTTTACAGAACATATCACATATTATAATATTTATTTCTGGCTGATGAGTGGTTCAAATTCCATCAAAGCTGGCTCATAGTTTTATTCATCTTTCTCAGCTATCATTCTTTGTCCTTATCTTAATATAAAACAATAGTACCGGTGACATACATAAATATGTTATTGGTATGATTCGATTCTAATTATGTGAAATGTTTGCAATGAGATGGATGAACAGTTTGTTTTGGACCAACCACCATCCCAAGTTGTTCCTACATGTGAGGTTTGATGGTCCTGTATGCATCTGTATGCAAGATATGATCTGGACACAGATTTACTGTTATGTGCAGTAGACCGTGAAGAGTAGGTCACAGTGACCTAGTAATAGTATGTGACACACCGCCATCTTAAGTTGTTCCTACATGCGAGGTTTGATGGTCCTGTATGCATCTGTATACAAGATATGGTCCAGACAAGGATTTATGTGCAGGAGACCGTGAAAAAGTATGTCACAGTGACCTTGTAATAGTACATGACACACCACCATCCCAAGTTGTTCCTACATGTGAGGTTTGATGGTCCTGTATGCAAGATATGGTCTGGACAGATAGATAGATAACAATTTAACGTGTCCATATACCACTAGGGTAAGATCGGTGGCCTGACTCGGGATGAGGGGAGGATAGAGTTGAAAATGGGCAGAATTTTGAAAATAGCTATTAGTAAAAAAGTTAATAGAATTAAAAAAATAATAATAATAAATAAAAAGTTACAAGCCAAAAATAAAAAGAATTGACAGCTCGGCCGAATATTTATATAATTTGGAGCATTTTAGATGGACAGTCCAAAAATAAATAAGAGAAAGAAGAGAGGATCAGACTATTTAATAATATTAAAAAAAGAATAATTTTGACATATAATTTTGAACAGAGGTCTAAAAGTTTAAAGTCCGATTTATATGGTCCGGGCCGGGGAGGGGGGGGATTGAGTTTAAGGTGGGTGGAATTTGGAATACGAATTTAGTAGTTAGGTCAAAGACCTAAAGCCAAAATGAGCTCATTCATATAACTCATGTCTGAACAAAAATTTAAGTCCAAAGAACAAAATTAGAGTGCTCGACCGAAAGGGTTTTAAGGTGATTTGAGCAATTTAGACGGGCTGCCAAAATAAAGTGCGTCGGACTGTTTACAAAAAAAAAAAAATTAAAAAAAATTAAGGTCCAACTAAGCCCTTGGAACGGTTGGCGTCTACGGGGACAAGATGGAATGATTGGCGTTGAACTGTGGCACCAGTTTCCTCCAACGGCTAGCAAGGTCTTAGCTAGTTCGACGTAATGGGCGCCGGCGATGATCTTCAGTACTCTGTGGATGGTGTAGTTGTCCATGTCTTCGAAGAGTATTCCCTGTCTATAGATATCATCTCGGCGCGACGTCACCACAAGTCCAAACTTCCCGTCTCGTAGTTGCCCTCAAGAATGCCTCCCGGCAGTGAGCTGGTGTCCGAGGTGTCCCCGACCAAGTATCAAGCATACTGGCCGTCTGGACAAGGATTTACTGTTATGTGCAGTAGACCGTGAGAAATAGGTTACAGTGACCTAGTAATAGAACGTAACACACCACCATCCCAAGTTGTTCCTACATGTGAGGTTTGATGGTCCTGTATGCATCTGTATGCAAGAAGGGGCGGAACGTAGCCCAGTGGTAAAGCGCTCGCTCATGAAGTGGTGACAACGGGTTTCCTCTCAATATCATCATAGATGGGCATGTAAAAACCCCACCTAATTTCTCTCATGATTTATATCTATTTCATCTGTTCAGTTGGTTTCCTCAAACTCTTGTCTTCAGTCCACAGGTGCAATCTCGTTGTATTTCGATGCACACACCTGGCATCCTCATCCTTTACTGCTAATAAAGCTGGTCTGACCGCCAGTAGGTGGATATAAGTGCCTCTTATCTATGAAATGGTCAACTAAAAGCTGATGAGAAATGACAGGTGTGTGGCTCAAAAGGCTACAGGAAAAAAGTGCTTGTCGTGGTTGGAGAGACAAGGACAAGGATGTGGAGGTGGACAGCAAAAGATGTAAGAGCTACTAGATCAGGAAGACATAAGATGAATTCAAATGGAGAGAAAGGAACGGGGATTAGTGGGATTAAAAAAAAGAAAAAAAAGTTTAAAACTATGCCTGGTGGATTTGAGGTAATTTGTTCTCTGCATAATTAGCTAAAATTAGTGGGTGGTGGGTGTGAAAAAAAAGATGCCATCAAACCCTCCTCATGATCATTTCAGGAAGTCCTTAATGAAATATGTAAATTAATGTATTTTCATTTAAAAACCTTTTTGTCGTTTTGTAGTTTAAAGTAACTCATTGAAAATAATTTGATATCCCTACAATTGACAATATAAATTTTATATGCACTTCTTGAAATGAATGTATCCTGTAGAATTCAGGTTCTTGCAAGGTTTTGTGAATATTTGTGTGCCTGGTGAATAATAATTATATAAGTTGAAGTCCTGGTATCTTCTGCTCTTTTTGTTTTTAAATACGTTTTAATTATGTTAAAAAGACACCATGTGTCAAAAAAGGTATAAAAATATTCTTTTTTACTTTTTGAAATTCTGTCCTTTCATTTGCATAGGTTCCTGCATGTGTACTCAATCATTTAATATAATTTTAATGACAAAGTCATTAAACCAAAGTTGATCATTCCTCTTCATCATCTGTATTTTTCTTTCTAGAACACCTACCACTTCCTTTGTCCAATTCTTCCCATACATACATCTGTAAACTTCTTTCATTGACCAACTTCTCATCCCTGTACATAATCTATGCCTGATACCCAAGAAAAAAGTTAGTTTGCTTTGTTTAATGTCACCACTAGAGCACATTGATTTATTAATCATCGGCTATTGGAAGTCAAAAACATTTGGTCATAGTCTCGGAGGAAACCCACTACATTTTTCTTTTGGTATCAAGGTATCTTTTATATGCACTATCCCACAGACAGGATAGCACATACCACAGGATATGATACACCGGTTGTGGTGCACTAGCTGGAATGAGAAATAGTCCAATGGGCCCACAGACGGGTATTGATCCTAGACCAATCACATATCAAGTGAGTGCTTTACCACTGGGTTACGTCCTGCTCCCATACCCAAGATGAAGCCCCAGATTCTAGGAGTCCAACAATATTGTAATCTCAAATTTTAAAATATTTTGGGAAATGTTGAATTCATCAACAACCTTCACTTCAGTTTGTATAATGCTCAAATGACTTGATATTAATTTTACAATAATATTTGTACCCCCATGAAAAACTGGTGTGGAAATGTGGCACCGACAGAAGACTTGTAATGTCACTGAGATATTCATCACATCTGTATTTTAATAAATGATAAACATGTTTGTTTGTATTGTATTATTGGATTCCTTTTTTTTTTTTTATGTATCCTATTATAGACATTTAACAAATACTTAAGAATTCAACATGAAGGTTTAAGCCAGCTGTAGACCTTTGCAACAATGTGCAATTTCAATATGGCATTCAACAAAATCAGGCTAACACTCCTATTGCACGGGTCATGTTATGATAATACAGGTACATGTATATCCGTCCATAATACAATTAGTCTAAAAACACTAGTGCAAATAATGAATAAACAGAAAAAAACAAAAACGTTTTCCCAATATATAAACTTTAATTTACTTTTAAAACACATTTTAGTAATGTTCCAGAAAACACTTTAAACCAATAAAATATGTCATTGGTGCCACCTTCTTCATTTTAGCCTGAAGATTGGTCAGTTTTGAACACGATGATAAACTAATTTTACCAATATCGGCTCACACTGTTTTCATATGAAAAGGTGACAAAATAAAATAAGTTACAGGTGTAAAATCATTCACAAATCTTTGGATGATGGATATTAATCGATAGTTAATTAGTTCATCAGCTGATTATAAGACTGGCTTCAAATTTATAAAACTTTTAAGACTTTCTTGTGGGCTTTCAAAAGTTTACAGTCTATTTGATAATCTCTGTTTCTTGAGGTTAGTCTAGTACAGGAGGTGATACCACTACAGAACAATCATTCTGAGAGTACTGCTAAAGCTACTAGGCCAAACTAATTTTTGTATCTCCCAAGTTCAGGGACCATACATGTAACTTTGTGAAAAATATGGTAAATTGCCATGAAATTCAAAGTTGATCTGTAACTGTACATGATAAAGCTATACACAAACTTTCAGCTCAATATCTTGAAGCATTGCTATTCTGTATCTCGTATGTTCATAACTCTGTGAAAAATGAGTAAATCACCATGAAAGTTCAAACTTGATTTGTACCAGTATACAATAAAGCTATGTGCAGCTAATTTCAGATCAGTATCTTGAGGTAATGCAAACAAAATGTCCAGAAAACTATATTTGGAACAGTTGGATGGACAGACACAGAAGAACCGAGACAAAACCGTATCCGGTTAGGCTGGTACAGATTACATATTAAATACATTTTTTTTTTGTAAAATATCAGTGTTTGCAAATTCAACATGTTTTCAGTCGTGTTCTAATATCTTTAGCAGTCATTTTTCATTTTACTTCATAACATATATTTTTTTGATACATAAAATCTGGGATACTACAAATATTAGGACTGCAACATTTCATTTCAACTTATTTTCGTGCTTATATCCAATTAAGGTTCAAGCACGCTGTCTTGGACAAACACCTCAGCTATCTGGGCTGTCTGTGCAGGACGATGGATTAGTTATTTTTTTGTTAGTGCTTAGTGAGAGAGAAGAGGGTGTAGTGGCCTTAAGAACTCGCTCTGGGATGGAGCCGGTACCCGGCTGCAAACATTCTACCTACCATCCTGCAGTCCGATGGCTTAACCACTGTGCCACCAATACCAGTGGACTGCAACAAACACCTTGTTCATACAGATACTGATATTCTAAACAGGAAAATATCTTTAATATGTAATTTAAGTCATGAAAAAAGGATTGGTTATCGTAGTCATAAACATGTTACAATGTACCAAACTTGGAATAGTGCCTTTACTTGACACAATATTGCATCAAATCAGCTTCAGAAAGAAAGTGAACTGAATGTTCTACCATATATAACTACATATGAATACATAATTTACATTATTACAAACATGTACAAAATCTTCTCTACCGGGTATTCAATACATTGACTTAAAAGTTCTATTCCCAAAGTTGAGGGTCTGAAACTAAACTGCTAGTGTCCATCTATGGCTCTGAGATATTTTCGACTGAATAACTTTGTCAGGACTTTGTGTCTGAAAAAAAAGAAGATGATACATCATGCATTAATTTGAAATGAAGTCCTATGGGTGTTTTTTTAAGTCATACAAAACACACTGTAAAGGTGACTTGAACTGAATGGTGAATTTTCAAGATGGCTATCAATGCTGCAAAATAAACATACATCAATGTGGATCACACTGATACTTTTAACTATATAATACTTGATGTCTAACCAAATGTTTGTCAGATGTGCATGCAAATAAAAATAACAATTGACAAAAAGATGCAAGGACAGATGAATAAAGCCAGCTACACTTACTGTAGTACAACAATAACAACATTTTGTTTCTGCCATAACATTTTACAGCAATTTGATTGAATGTTGCTTTTAAAAATAAAAGATCCTTAAGTGGTATGAACAGATACAATGTGTCCACTAATTTTTGTCATACACCTCTTTAACTGGGCTTAAATGCATACTGTCACAGATTTAAGGACCTTATTTCTCTAAAAATGAATAATAAATCAAAATTACATTAATTTTTACAGACCAAATCTAGCTATTGCATCACTTTTACTACCCATGATAGAGTGAAATCCATGTCAACCCTCTCAGCAATGTTAGTTTTTGAATTATGGCCCATTGCCATAATTCAATTATTTTTACAAAATATCATTAATAAGTGGAGTTTGGTGGTTACTAGATGGTTGAATAAAGTACATTTAAGAACAAATCAAATATATTTTTTTTTAAGTAATACTTTGTTAGGCCATGTAATACTTTGTTAGGCCATGTTATTATAGAAATGTTGACTATAGTGGTAGATGAAAAATATGCCTTACACAACTTATTATACAAATGAAGCACATATAAAAATAATAGATATAAAAATACATGTATTACACACATTAAATACATTTTATGAAGCACACTGTAAAAATAATAATAATAATAATAACGTGCATAATATTAGCATAGGCTGACCACCAGGCATGTGGGTTTTTTTTTAAAGTATCTGCAGACTGAACATTTGCAGGTAACTGAAGTAAATCAAGGACCAGAGTTCGTAAACAGATGAAATTGGGTTACGAAAAAACAATCTGGAAATTTTAATATTGGTGTTAGGGTACTAAGATTGACCACAGGATATGCACAATGATCTAAAATGCTGGTCCCTATTCAGAATGGAGTGAATGAATGTATGTTTAATGATACTCCAGCACGAAAAATACATCCACTTTTGGGTTTCAAACCGTATAGTCCTTCCCAAAGGGAATGCCTTCTAAGCGGATTGTTTTCTAAATTTCACACAAAAATTGTTTTTTTTATTTTATTGTTTTTATTTCCAAAACATTTACCGGTACTTTTCTTCTTATGTCAAATAAAACCAAAATTATTTACAAAAAACATTTTTGTAGGAGAATGAGACGGACTATAGGTAAATATTATTCAGAATGGATGTAAAATATTTGCTGAAACTCTAAGTTTTGGATGAAGAATATGGAACATTTTGAACAAACAGTGGACAATATCTGGAAAAACTGTAAAGATGATTAAAAGTATGGAATTCTGGATAAATCCGGAAAACTTTCATCTGTATTTTAAATACACACCAACTACCCCTGCGTGTGCTGTAACCTCACCGTGGTGCAGGGGTGTAACATTATCTTTTGAGAATGGCCAATACAGCACAAAATTGAAGTTTTGAGTAAGACTCAGTATCCGTAAAATTCTGTGATATTTGTGTTTTTGCACAGTTCTTTACACTGTTTTTGTTTAAGTTTTGAATTTTTATATTGATGTTGATCATCACTTTATTTATTTGCATTACCATAGTTTGACACCCAATAGCCGATGTATTTCTCATGCTGGGGTGTCGTTAAACATTCATTCATTCATTCATACACACCAACTAGAGTGAAAACTCTCAAAACCAAACATACAGTAAATCAGAATCACTTCAGAACTGGACAGTTTCTATGGTCCTTAAATCAACATCAGTACAGAACACAAGCTCTCTAAACTGGATATCCTTTAAAACATGATTTTAACTTGGTCCTTTGGATGAATGGTTTAGAGGAGTTTCACTGTTTGTAGGTGCCTTTCAATTTTTACTATTAAAGTTATTCTGGGGGGAATGGCAAAGATTTCTTAGTAAATCAATTTACACTGTGAATGAAATTTACCTGATGGGAATGAGAAGGAAAATGAGAACAGGAAAGAACATTTTCACATAGGAAATTCCAAAAAATCCCACAAGACAGAGTACTATGTACTGCACAATCTGTATCAATGTGAACATATGAATCTTCAACTGTGGCACTCGCCGGATGTAGTGGTTTGGTGGATATGCACCCTGTAAAGTTAAATAAATATATTTTTTTTTATTACATACTCATTTAATCTTACTGTAGTAATAAAGACAACTGACTCGGCTATAAAAAAAATATATTGAACATATGTGTAATACAAAATCTTGCATGCCTAGTATATGTTCAGTCGAATGATGTCATCTTCCTACCCAGGAATGACATCATGTTCTTAGCTCAGAGTTCTGTGAATTCCATAAAATTCAACTAACTTTCCAGACGAAGTAAGTTGTGTTATTTAATTTAATTTTTGTCACTCATAATATTCAAACGTGGTATGTAATAAATTACAGAACCTCATACTGTGGTATCAGTTGTTTTCCATGTTATTTATGGCACTCATTTACAGTGCTAATCTGTCTTATGGTATAGCATTCTTGCACACTGTAAACTTGTGCAATAACAGGGATGTGAGAGGGGCTGGAATAAAAAAGCTTACTGCAGCCAGGGGCCAGGGTCCTCTCGAGGGTGCCTGAAAGAAAATTGTTGTTTGCAATCCCTGGAACTGCCAAAAATTGCATTCAATGCTAACAAATCCAAACTGGTTATAACTTATAAATATAAACACACATCATAAACTTGAAACCGTGAAAACATGCAAATGATCTATGTGTGGTCAACACTATTGAACATCATGTTTTTTTTTTTTTTAGATGAAATGGAAAAGTGCATTAACGCATTTCCGCGTAACTCTCACATCCCTGCAATAAACAATATGGGGCAAAATAACTGGTATGTGGTTCTGTGTATGTACCATATATTCATAAACAAAAACAGAATATGGACTTAAAATATCCCCCTTTTTCCCTTTGACTTTAATCAGACGGGACATTTCAAAATTCCAAGGCACCGAGACCAACCCTCCGCCTGCTACCGACCCCAGTTGGGCTGCTGATGCTCTCTTGCACCTGCCAATGCAGGCGGTCCCTTCTCCCACCCACCCAAACCTTATCCTGTCCTGGATGGAGTGGATGGAGGAGCTGACCAAGGCCAGCACCGGTGTGAGCTAAAACAGCTTCCTCTGAATGTGCACGTTAATCCCTATAACATAACATAACATAATATTTTAAAATATTGTTGAAAGGTGATTTACAGGGCTAGCTCTGGCACTTGCCATATTCGCCAATTGCAGATTTTAAAAACAATTGGCAAATTTTATTTTAATCTGGCAAATTTTATGTAATAATTGTTATTTTATTAAACAAAAAACTGGGGTTTTGCAATTTTGTGGTTTAAATAGACGATTGGCAAAATGTTTTGCACACCCAGGGCTCGCCCTGAATTAATATATATCCGTCCTCCCCAACCCCTGCTGCTTTTATCTTTAGAAGCTTATGAAACCTTAAAAATATTAAACTGTTATTTGTAACAGCTAGAACTTTAAGAGAAACAACTTTTGAAGCACTGGACAGATGTACTGTTTGTACTGATTTAAAGCTGCAGTCTGTTCTTATAGCAATCGTGTAATCAAGGTAAAATACTGATGCCTTAATTTTTTGTAATCTTGCATGTCTTTGCTATCAACTGTCTAAATGAATGAGTGCAAAATAGAAACACCTACATTTTTAATAAACTTGCATGTTGTTTTGCCTATAGATACATCAATAATGTCTGTCAGTACTTTTTGTTCAATGCACTGTTACACATTAAACAGTGAAGGAGAATGAAGACTTGGTGCTTTGAGTGCTGAATGGAAAATCCATACATTTTACTTGACCTAAATTAGTAACTATACCTATAAAAGATACCAAAGAATGGCATGTGGATCCAATAGGCAGTCACAGAGGTCCCATGATCCCAACCCCTCCCCATTTGATGTGCCCTCTTCAATGACTTTAACATTCATCATCCAACATTAAATTGCACTGAAAATGTGCTTCTGAGCATCCTTATTTCAAAAAATGTCCACAGAGAAAAAATGTTTCACACACTTCTTAAAAACATGATTGCTCTCCTACATTATTATGTTTTAATATCTTTTATGGTTGTATATACAGGTGATGTGCCAGTTCCGGATCACTTCCGGATCACCTGTAGTTACCGATCAGTCTGTCGGTATATTATTATTTTTTAGTAATTTCTATGTAAATTTCATTAAATAAATATTCTAACAAACAAATAATACATGTTTCTTGAAATTGTACGTAAAATAACTGTAACAGTATATAGTCTTGGTTTTATTTTGGACAGCGATACACATAACCACTTTACAGTTTACACAAGCAGACGACATGAAAAAAAGAAGACGTTTAAAAAGAGAGATGAAGTTTTTGATGTTTTTCTTTTTATATCCTTTGAAATTTTATAGTATGAGTAGGGGAAACATATATAGATTGTGCATGACTAGTTTTATGAAAAGTGATGCTGCAAACGACTTACTGTAACTCCTCAAAGGGGACACACTTGATACGCCAGTTGCGGATCACTCACAAAACGGAAGTATTTACATTATAACTGCCGCTAGATGGGGCGATGAACACAGGGTTTATCTCAAGACTCAAAAATGTTGAACACGGTGGAATTTTTTTCTCCCACTTTTCCCCCTTTCTTTATAACAATAATAATGATGATAATAATAATTATTATTTTTTTTTTTTTTATTATTATTATTATTATTATTATTTTCTTCTTAAATCTCTCTTGATTCGTCATTTTAACCACTAGTTCATACTAATTCGACTCGTATGTTTCGGGGCCCATGTCCTAGACTGTTCATCCCATGGCCAGTCATCCTCTACAAAATATTATATTAATCATTGTAGTTCACCTATTTTTCTTGTATTATTTTTGTTTTCTACAGGTAATGACAATATGTACATAATGCATGTACACGTATTTTATAAACTGAAACTACGATTTTAAGTGTTCGTCCACTTGTCTCTCACATTATATTTGTAGGTCTACATGTAATTAGCCATTCGTACAAATACCAGCCGCAGTCATTCACAAATAGCGCTAATGTAAATAAAATGTAATTTTTTTTAATTCCTTTTTCGTTTAATTCGGGCAAAAATCAGTCTTCCCTGCCCCTTACGAAAATAGGAGCCCGTATGACCTGTTAGATCGCCAGTCTAGAATCACTAAAATCGCTGCACACGTGTCTTGTATTTGCCCCATAACACTATTTAGTAATGTTGCCCGCCCCCCTCAGTGTGAGAGCCGTCCACCCCATTGCTTGCTTGCTTGATTGATTGAAAAAAAGAAGAAAAAAGTTTACTGTACAAAGAAAAGAATCGGCACAAGTTTGACATGAGGACCTTTATAAAACCATGCCACCGCCAGTGGTCTGTTTCGCATGTGCCATTGCACGTGCTTTTCGCACTCGACTACTCGACTGCTCAACTTTGGGAGAGAGGGGGAAGGGGTCCTCTATTACGTTTTGTCAACGAAGTCAAAATCTCTTATTCGGCGTAATTATAATTCGCATTTAAACAGTCTGTACCACTATAGGGTGGATTATTTTTTTGAGTGGAATTTTTGTTTTACACAATCGCATTCTGATGCAGGAGAGTCAGTCGGCCACTGGTCTGTGTATTCACACGGTCAATCTGAGCTAGCCCTAGCCTTTAGACCGTCGTTGAAAATAATTCTGTATTCAGGAGTAGATCCAGGAATTATTTTGCTGGGGGGGTGGGAGACTAACCAGAAAAGGGAAAATGGAACAACACGTCAAAAATAATTAATAATCCACTTTTGTGACTGTTTAGTGTGTGTCACTATATTAATATTTATCATTATTAACAAGGGGTCTAACCGTCCTGCTTCAAAATTATTTACTTAATTTTAATATTTAAACAGGGGCGGATTATATCCGGCTAAAAAAAAAAACCCACCCCCACCACATAGATAACCTGTAAAATGTATAATTTCAAATTATAAACATTTACATATTGTTTCGGACCCCCCCCCCCCCCCCCCCCCCCCCCACACACACCTAAAGCATAATCCGCCCCTGTATTATGATAAATACTAAACAGTCCCAAAGTTGATATTTTGCTGATAAGTCATTTCTTTCTATTTTCAAGCCTTTGTTCCTTTCACAAAGAAAATGTGACTTTAAATGAAAACAATTATTTATTATTAGTAATAATAATATATACTAGAATGCCAGAAATCAAATATAATTCAACGAAAATAATAAGGATCGCGCACCTTTACTTTTGACACACGCCCCGTATATCTGACGTCATGGGACGCCATCGTTGATTTTCAATCGATTTTAGAAATTGATAAGTAGGGGCGTAATCAGGGGGGTGGGAACCCTATGGAGTTGCAAATGATCATAAAATATGTCCGGCAGGATTCACGAACGTGCTAAAACATGTTGGAAATAGTGTTTTTGAAGGGGTAAGCCTCTATTTTTCGAAAGTGATCCGGAACTGGACAACGTGATCCGCAACTGGCGTAAGTACGCCAGCTAGAACAACACTGTTTTTGGTGCCAAATGTTTACCTAAATTTACATTTTATATCACTGTTTATTTATATGGTTGATTATCTTTATTACCAAGAATTTCTTTTAAAGTCATACACGCACATGTTGAAAGAATTCACAATTTTGTTTTAAGTGATCCGGAACTGGCGCATCACCTGTATTGTACATACATGCATGTTTTTTTTTTTTTTTTTTTTTTTTTTTTTAAATAATTAAATATGATTATTATTAGTAGTAGTCTAGAACTAACTGAGCTACCTTCTATAAATAAAGATTTTATTATTATTATTAGAGCATGCCCTCAAACCTACCACAGATCTCGCTCCCTTTTGGAGCTTTGCTCACTTGCATTTGCCAAACTCAAACTTGCCCTTTTAAGAATTTTCTGATACCTCTTCCCCACCCCCATTACAAAATCGTGACTCTGCCTCTGAGATAGAGGAAGAATATATACAAGTAAATAATAAGAAATATATAAGAGGCTGCAGCTTCAAGTGAAAAGCTAAATATTATTTATATTAATAAAACTTGTCTCGGCTATTATACACTATAAAATGCTGGACATTTTCTCAGTGTCATCAACTTTTTAAATGAAAAGAATCCACTACAGTTATTAGCAGTTACTGTTTAATGTTTTAAAATTGTGTAGAGATCTCTAAAAATTGAATTGCGACAACATACTAAACAAAATGTTCCCTTTTCAACATCTTACCTGCTCCATGAAGAGCAATGCGATTCGTTCCACTATCTGGTTTGTGAACAGGGCTGTAACAGCCAGGTAGAGAAAGACGCCATATAAAACAGGGGTTGGAATTTTGGCCAATATGGGCATGAACAGTAAACTGAGACCAATCAAAGCATTAGAGAAAATCCCAGTCAGTCGTGTCTCTCTCACTCTCACAACACTGAAAAAAAAAAGATTATAAAGATTACATCACTGTATAAATTCAGATACAACACTGTAAACAGGAAGATTATGAAGATTACATCACTGTATAAATTCAGATACAACACTGTAAACAGGAAGATTATGAAGATTACATCACTGTATAAATTCAGTTACAACACTGTAAACAGGAAGATTATGAAGATTACATCACTGTATAAATTCAGTTACAACACTGTAAACAGGAAGATTATGAAGATTACATCACTGTATAAATTCAGATACAACACTGTAAACAGGAAGATTATGAAGATTACATCACTGTATAACAGATACAACACTGTAAACAGGAAGATTATGAAGATTACATCACTGTATAAATTCAGATACAACACTGTAAACAGGAAGATTATGAAGATTACATCACTGTATAAATTCAGTTACAACACTGTAAACAGGAAGATTATGAAGATTACATCACTGTATAAATTCAGATACAACACTGTAAACAGGAAGATTATGAAGATTACATCACTGTATAAATTCAGTTACAACACTGTAAACAGGAAGATTATGAAGATTACATCACTGTATAAATTCAGATACAACACTGTAAACAGGAAGATTATGAAGATTACATCACTGTATAAATTCAGTTACAACACTGTAAACAGGAAGATTATGAAGATTACATCACTGTATAAATTCAGATACAACACTGTAAACAGGAAGATTATGAAGATTACATCACTGTATAAATTCAGATACAACACTGTAAACAGGAAGATTATGAAGATTACATCACTGTATAAATTCAGTTACAACACTGTAAACAGGAAGATTATGAAGATTACATCACTGTATAAATTCAGTTACAACACTGTAAACAGGAAGATTATGAAGATTACATCACTGTATAAATTCAGATACAACACTGTAAACAGGAAGATTATGAAGATTACATCACTGTATAAATTCAGTTACAACACTGTAAACAGGAAGATTATGAAGATTACATCACTGTATAAATTCAGATACAACACTGTAAACAGGAAGATTATGAAGATTACATCACTGTATAAATTCAGTTACAACACTGTAAACAGGAAGATTATGAAGATTACATCACTGTATAAATTCAGATACAACACTGTAAACAGGAAGATTATGAAGATTACATCACTGTATAAATTCAGTTACAACACTGTAAACAGGAAGATTATGAAGATTACATCACTGTATAAATTCAGATACAACACTGTAAACAGGAAGATTATGAAGATTACATCACTGTATAAATTCAGATACAACACTGTAAACAGGAAGATTATGAAGATTACATCACTGTATAAATTCAGTTACAACACTGTAAACAGGAAGATTATGAAGATTACATCACTGTATAAATTCAGTATAAATGTTGTTTTTTTAAAATTTCAAGTTTAGTAGATAATTTGGCGAAATTTTCTGATCAACCAGAGGTAGCCATGAATATGTTAAATATTACTCACTTCCGTTGTATATTTCCTTGTTGCACTCGTTCCTCCATGTCAGCGAGAGCATACACATGCATTGGAGAATGCGGTAAAGCTGCATGCAACCAGGGAAAAGTGTATAATGACAGAACGACATTCACTAAAGCAATAACTGTCAGGTCCCAGTGGTCTGCAGTGCCTTTCTTCATTCTTTAAACACACACATTAAAAGTTTCATAAGTTACAATTAAAACTCATCAAAAACATTTAACATTTAAGAGGGCTACAGCTCAAAAGGTTTTTTTTTTGTATATGATTTTCAATATTTGAATACCGTATATTGCTGTGTATTAGCCGACTCCTTGGATAAGCCGACCTCTTAGTTTGACCCTAAATATCTAGTACAAAATCATCGGCCTTGTGTATAAGCAGAGGTCATCTTTTGTCCAATTGTATGTTGTGTCGATTTCAATAATACTGTTAACAAATTGACTCGCAATCGCAATCAATGATTCAATACGGCAATACTAACATCTACCATGCCGTGAAAAATAATTTAGAACTGATAAAGCATAACAGAAAAATGAATAATTCATGCTGTAACAACATATCACTGCACACAAGTAATTAATTTATTCACTGGACATCAAAAAGTAAAATCATTGAGGCGCAAGAGCCGGCCTTGGCCGGCTCCTCCGTCCATGACAGGAAAGGTGGGGGGAGGGGAGAGGAGCAAGGGAGCACCAGCAGCCCGATCAAATCGGTAGCAGGCGGGTGGGGTTGGGAGTGGTGGTGGTGCTATGGAATTTGAATGGAGCAGTTAAATGCCAAAGAGAAAAGGGTGCGCAATTTTGATTGAGGGAATTTGGCGCAATTTTGAATGGTCCGTCGAAAGGTAAATGGCCGAGCTAATATAGGTTTTGATATTAGTGAATCGAGAGTAGCTCGTTAATTTTAGACCTTTATGATGCTGTGGTGTCTCCCTAGGTTGCCCATAGGGCCCTTATAAGGGCCTGACTGCTTCTGGTCGAGGCATCACCAAGTAGCCTACCAAGTTATTACCAGCAGCATGTTTCTGATCGTTCTTATATTTGTACTAGGTTACATTTCATTTTATTTCCTAAAATATTTTTTTTTCTTATGTATGAACTTATTTGAAGAAAAATTCCAGTTTGGGCTTCTTACAAATATAAGATGACCAGAAACACATTGAATATACAGAGACTGATATTCTAAACAAGAAAATATGTTTAATTTGTAAGTTTAATCGTAGAAATATTTTATTAGTCAGGAACATTTTACAATGCAGCAAACTTAGGAATGTCTCTTTAATTTAATTAACAACTATGTCCTTAATTGGTTCTTTTTTCTTCTTTTCTTTTAACTTGAGAGTTTATTAATAATTGTAGTTTATCAGTAATAATAAAAAATAGATGGGGATTTCTGCTTGTTATAAATAAGTCAATAATATCTATCCCAATCGCCACATCATAAATCGGAACCGAGGAGAATTTAGATTACTAGGGGTGTTAGCTAACCAACACTAGAAATAATTGGGTGGAATGGAGGGAGGCATCATACACTTGCAGGGCCGTACCCTCCAGGGGGAGGGGGCAGTTCCCACCTGAGAATCTTTTTTTTTTTAACTCCAGAAAATAGCATACACATCTCGGGGTTTAATTTGTATAGTGTTTCATTTGTTTATAAATAGTAGTGCCCCCCCCCCCCCCCCCCCCCGGGATTTTGATCAGGGTACAACCCTGACTCGTCTCCTCCCTTTCACACTTTTTGAACAATAACATAATCTTATAAACAGTGTACAGAGCTATTGTATTCTAACAATTAAACCATCAACACACAAAGAATGGGGGAAAAAAAAATATATATTATCACAGATTAATATAGAACTATTTTAAAAACTTTAAAAAGATACTTGGCTATTGCATGCTGTATCTGCCAGTGTCGTGGAAAAACTCCACGGAAATGCTGCCACCCCTACGCCACAGTGAGGAACAGCACTCTATAAGAGGAAAGTCTTTACAAAACCAATACACTGATTAAATAGTGTACTTAAAACAAATTTCAAGGGCTATAAATCTGCAAAACAAATGGGCAAAATCCCTTTAAAGCCCAACTTAATGTGTAACTCTACATGATAAAGCCCAACTTAATCTGTAACTCTACATGATAAAGCTATATACAGTGAAACTCCTCTAAACCAGACACCCTCGGGACCAAGTAAAAAGTCCAGTTTTAAGAAGTATCCTGTTGAGAGGTTCTCTTCTGCACAGACATTTAAAACGGACTACGAAAAACATCCGGTTTTGAGGGAATTCCGATTTACAGAGGGTCCAATTTGAGAGGTTTCACTGGATACATAAATTTTCAGCTCAAAATCTTAATGCATGGTATAATTGTATGGATGTATTCGACATTTTATATTTATGAAAAGTAACCAAAACAAACCTGTTATTAGGATTGTTCACAAATTTAGCGCATATGTTTTGACCCATGTAGAAGAGCCAGGACAAACAAAATCCGAGTGCCATAGCTGCGAATACTGCTCCAAAGGAAAGATCGTCCATGGTGACCAATTGAAACAGGTCTGGATCTGCATCAGAGTTGAAACTTTCACCCACTGAAGTTACAAGAAAATACTGTTCAAAGTAAATACATAGAGGATTCATCACAAGTGTTTTATAATATGGTAAATATCAACTGAGTCGGTATTAATTAGAATTTGTCGAGGCTCTAGTGCTGAGACAAACACCAATTAACTAGATGAGGTTGATATTTCCCTTATTAAAAAAACACCCGTAGCAAATTCTACTTACACTATAACACTTCTAAAATAATATTTTAATTTGATATTTAGTAAATCACAGTTCGAAAGTTCTATTGATAATATGATGTCATTGCGAGTAGCACAAATATAGCTTGATGTCATACACTTAAACTAAATCTAATTAAAACGTTACGCTCAGGTATACAAATCTTGCTAGCTTGTAAACAAAGGACCCACTGACTGAAAAAAAATTATTAACCTGCATGGGCCTCATTCCACAAAAGAATCATAGCTAATGTTAGTTGTAGTGACTTATGGCGAGTTTTAAGGCTGGCACTTGTAAACTTTACAGCCGTTCTACAAAGCAACCTTATGATTAAGTGCCCTTTGACAATTAAAATCTTCTTTACAACTATTCAGTGGTATCAGACATCCACGAAGCAACTGTCAGTGTATCTGCGAAGTGATAATTGCCCAATGCATAAGACAGTTATCTCACATCTAACATCTAACTGCCAGTTAACATCTACTTTAGTGGCTCACAACTGCCTCGTACAATTCGTAAATTTTCACTGTAATTTACGACATGTAGTTGGTGATCGAAAAAAAAAAAAAAAAGAGTTAAGTTTGTGACGATAGGTATTTACATTGATAGTAGTGCTAAGATTGCTTCATGGAACGAAGCCCAGGTTAATAATATTATTGATAATTTATAGGATAAAGCCATATATAAATATTCAAGTAATGAATTGTAATTGTAAAGTCAAATTATCCTCGTGCTCTTTTGAATTGCCAAGATCTAGACAAGCATAACGTAAGTTGTTGGGTTTTGGGTGTTTTTGTTTTTTTCTTGTTTATAACCTATAAATTATGTATACATACAATGTATTTGAAGTCTCCCTAAAAAGAATTCCTGAATAGAGGTGTGGTATTTTTTTTAATGAGGTCACACATAATTTTTTATGAATTGTTACTGCAAAGTAAATTTTTCTCACTGACAATAATAATATTTTAGAAACATATTGACCTCTAGGGCTTATGGGTTAAACGTAAGGCATTCTGTTTTTGCTGTAAACATTTATAGTAAGACAGCAGAGGATATGCAATCCGTTTATTATCCAAAATATCACTCTGGATCTATTTTCATAATTTTCTAAGTGGAATCACTATGTAAACAACACAGGTCTATTAAGAACAATTTCAGTTGCAATATCACTACTTGCTAAGGGGAGAAAATTCCATGTACAAAATAATTCATGGAATACATGGCAACTCCAACTGACTTAAAAAAGAGAGAGAGAGAGAGAGAGAGAGAGAGAGAGAGAGAGAGAGAGAGAGAGAGAGAGAGAGAGAGAGAGAGAGAGAGAGACAGACAGACAGACAGACAGACAGACAGACAGACAGAGAGAGAGAGAGACAGAGACAGAGAAATAACAAGTGAAATAACAAGTGTACACACAGACAGACAGACAGACAGAGAGAGAGAGAGACAGAGACAGAGAGAAATAACAAGTGTTCTGTAAGTAACCTGCTGATGACCAGAACCAACAAATGTTCATATCTCTTAAGTTCAAGGGCCATAATTCCGTCTAAAAATGGTAAATCTCCATAAAAGCTAAAATGAATACAGTTGAACCTGGTCTAACAGTCACCTGCCTATAACGGCCACTATAAATCCCCCCAATGCATTTCCTTCCTTATTTATTTACCGGCCTCGGTGGCGTCGTGGCGTCTACAGGCTGGTAGGTACTGGGTTCGGATCCCAGTCAAGGCATGGGATTGATGCCATATAACCGTAAATAAAATGTGTTGAGTGCGTCGTTAAATAAAACATTTCTTTCTTTTTCCTTCCTTATTTGACCTGTACGTAACGGTCACCTGTCCATAACGGCCAGCAGTCACTATTTTTCACCCAAAATCACAGGTTGAACCTGCTATAACGGTCACAAGATGATCGTCGTAAAGATGTTTTTTGGTTTATTTTTTTACCCTGGTTATGTCTTTACTTTTTCAATCATCTTAAAAATTATAAATTAAATGTGTTTATATGGCCATGTCTGAGGTTTTGAGTTTATTTTCTGTAGTAAAGTTCCATTGTAATTCTCTGATTGTAATTGAAAAACAGACACTCAGTAACTTCCGTGACACGCAGTTACTGGTGGTGTAATTCGATTGGTTCTCAGCATCCTCGCTGAACAGTAGACGACTTCCCATTGGCTGTACATAATGTAATCTGTATGTATGGTCACTCTATTGAGTCTTGAGAAACCAAACAAATGAGGTATTATGTTGGGTGTTTCCTTGCTTCTAACCAGACATGATTGGTAAATAAACATGAATAGCTGAAGGTGCCGGTCATTGCAGATGTCCCGTGTTCGGATTTTTTAAGTGACTCCTATCTTATTCAGCTGTAATAAACGGTCAGACTCCACTGAAGGATTAGCGGTGACATTAAACACACAAATGAGCTAAACATGCCACATGGGTAATATCCTTCAATTACACAAAATATTTTCTGCAAGTCAATGTTAGCGTTTGCGAAATATATTAACGAATACATTTGTATGCAAAATGCCACCGAAAAATAGTACTGCTTTAACAGAGAATCGACGTTATTAACAAATCTGAGAAAGGCAATTTAAGTGCGTGAAAGATCGCTGATCATTTTGGTGTAGGATGTTTTCAGATTAATTCTATTTTAAAAAGGAAAGCTGATGTTCTGGCCGATTTTGACAATAATGTTTCAGCCAAAAGAAAAAGGCAGAAGAAAGCAACAGGCAATGATAACATAAACAAGCTAGTGTGGGAATGGTTTAAAAATGTGATTTTTTTTTTAATGACAGTTGTGATATTCTTTAATATATGGGTTCTAATTTTGAACTTGTATATAAGGGTCACCTCTCTATAATGGCCACGTTTTCAGGTCCCTTGGGTGGCCGTTATATACAGGTTTGACTGTATATAACTCTATATGATAAAAGTTATACAGATGCATGGACAGACAGACGAGAGAAAACCTTTAGTCCCCTCCAGATGGACCAAGAGGTGACTAATAATAATTTAACTGACTTTGAGAAAGCCTTGATTTTATTATGTAAGAGTTTTGTTGCTATGGTTATGAAGGTGTCGGCCCGGGAAGTAGAAAATCCTATTTTTGGGTAGTACTGGTAAGCCGAATATTAAATAAATGTCCCGGGAAGCAGAAGGGTCTAATTGATTTGCATGTTCTTCATTGCTGTATGAACCGTGTTTTCTTTAACAACGAAATGAAGAAGCATTTTCACATTAGACTACCAAAATGGGTGCCCAAACGCCTATGGAACTTGTTTTTGTTTTGGTTGGGTTGGGTTTGAGTTTGGGTTGGTTTTGTTTTGTTTGTTTGTTTTGTTTGTTTTGGGTTAGGTTTTTTTATTTTATTATTATTTTTTTTTTTTAATTTGGGGGGGGGGGGGGGGGGATTATTTTAGGATTGCCGTTCGCAGTATCATTTAAGCTAGTGCGTGTTTTATTTTATTTTGTTGTTATTTCATTTAATTTGCTCGTATTAGGCTTTACTATTTCTAACTGCAACAAATTCGGTGTAAAAAAAAAAAAAAAACCTTTTTTTCAATGTGGGTGTTTTAACAGCTCAGCTGCAATATATTGTTCTATATCTGCCATGGGACAAATGTTTGAACAACTGATGCACATAGTAGCAACCTTATTCAATGTTACGAGCAGGATGATAGTGAAGAGGCTGAATACATGACATACCAAGTTCATTTGGTGATGGTCGGTCATTTGAAGTAGAAAATCCTTTATGTATATCATTAAAAATCTACTGTTAGGTCATTGATCATTGGGTTATTGACCACTGGGTCATTGATCATTGGGTCATTGATCATTAGGTGGTGTATTTTCAAAATAAAGTATTTTTATTGGAAAGCAATCCTTTTGTCGTTATTGGAATTCTGTGAATATATGGCTACTAAGGTCATTTGCAGATGGTCGACCTACAGATTAATAGGGAGAAAAGTCTATCGTGTTGTTTTGAGATTCAGATACATATATCAAAAACGTTTGGTGCCCTTGGATGGTACCAAATGGTCAAATATGGGGTCTCAGCTCATGGACTAATTATTATATTTATATTATTTAGTTTTTTAAATTATTATATTTATTATTAATACCCACGATGTAACAGACATATGAATTCGTAGTACTAATAACTGTATTATGATACAGTATCAGCTCGTCGTTATCTTTTGACTGCACACACTGACAAACATGTAATGGGGTAATTAACTAGTGCCAGGAAGTAGATATTCGTAATTGGTAAATACCAAGTTGTCCCACTACGTAGAATTAATTTCAGGACCGTTTATACAAGTTTATCTACTTCCCAGGCCATAACCGTTATGAAGCTTTGCAAAGAGATTCTACTGAGATTCTAAAACCTTACTTCTGACATCACTGAAGAAATATGAACCAATGATGGACATTATAATAACAGATATTGGCAATGAGTAGTCTGAAAATATCTCTCTCTTTCCTGCAGTCAGATACGGCCTGAAAACAAATACAAAATTTTAATGCAACATCACAATTCTCCTGGAAGTTATGTGAAAAATAACATTATAATGTTGATAAAAAAATAAAAAAAACTTACACAATTTATAATAATATAAATAGTTCTAGATTTATATAGTTATCAAGATAATTAAAAAGGCACTAAATGCTTCCCCTGGAAAGAAACAGATTGAAACATTTGTTTAACAACACATCAGCATATATAAATTATTATGTTTTGAAATTATGCCTGCAAAAAGCAGTCCATTTTTCAGACCTATACGTACCAGGTGAAATCAAAATTCACCTACTAACATTACTAAAACATTGCAGATAATTTTTCAAGCTACAGATGTATGTATAATTATTTCATCATCTATTTAGGCGAGGCTAAGCTTGTGATTCTGTTATATTTTAATTTTATAATGCTCTACGATATATATCAGGTCCTAATTTTCCACACACTGTCCAAAACCCTTCACACAACCCATGCGGTCTTACTTCCTTTTCTTTCCCCATCTTATTGGTGGACCTATGTTTTCTTTGCAGGACAGATTTCTTTTGGCCTGCTACTTAAAAAAATTAACAGCAGGTCATACTTTACTTCCTATTTAAAGCCCAGGGTCCCGTTCCACGTAGCGATCTTTGCACTAAGATCACCTTAGTGCATAAGGTAGCTATGCACTTAAGGTGATCTTAGGGCTAAGATCGCTTTGTGGAACAGGGCCCAGGGGCCTAATTCACAAAGCCCTCTTAGGCTCTGCTAGACAACAAAGCATCCTCTTTGCAAGTCTTTTAGCATTGCACTGCGAGATCGCAAAGCTGCAAGAGTTTAGTGAATTAGGTCCCTGGTATATTGTGTAGTTGAGTAAAAATTACCTCTCGCTCCCTGTCAATTTGGAGTATTACTAAAAAGGCACTTTAGGAGTATTTTTTCTTACCCTGTTCTGGGCATAATGGTTATTATACCAGTATGCATTTATTAAGAAGTTTAATGAGAAAAATCAAATTTATAAAATTTCATATATAATCATGCAGAATCAAAACCTGCATCCACTGTAACGATAATAATGAAACTGGACTTAAAATACATGTTTGAATTTATGCCTAAATTTTCTATGTCATTAATATATTTTTAAAAAGGTCTGCATGAAATATTTCACTTGCGTCTTTCTAATTCGGAAAAGCATCACCCCAAGCATCACAGTTCCAAACAGAAGCACAAGGTAGAGCATGCTGACATCGCGATGACACCTTTCGACGTTTGGCATCTGTATTGTGTACACAGAGATGTTGTCAGTAAGTGCCGATGTGACCTCAGATGTGACTGCAGATGTGACCGCAGCTGTCCTAGTCGACAGTGTTGTCAAGTGCACTTCATTGGGGGCATCAGGTCGTTTGCAGGCAGGGTCATGGTAGTTGTCATTAAAGTCTACAAATTAAACAACAGATGTAGATTTCAGATCCCATTTCAGTAAGTTAAAAATAGCTCTATATATTTTTTTTAATACAGCACACCTGGTACTGACCTCTAATAATACATCATTGGTTGATCCAGAGGGGGTCATAGGGATCCTGTCACCCCTGTCCTGTCACCCCCCCCCCCCCCGTCCCCCCCCCCCCCCCCCCCCCCCCCCCGGCCCCCCACCCCCCCCCCTGTTTAAAGTGCCTTTTCAATGACTTTAATTTTGATTTTAAATACATCATCCTTAATATACAACACTGAACCAAAAAGAGTCTCTGGGCATTTTTATTTTTAAATATTCTGGAATCCCCCTTACAGGTCTCAATTCCTTTGAGAATTTTATTAGCACCAGAGATTGAGGATGCTACGTAGATGCTGGGAAAAGTACACAGATCCTGCACCTATGGATGAAGTTGAGACAGGTAGATAATGGTGTTAATAACTCTGAAGACAGAATCAGAGAAAACCGAAAGAACAGGGTTGCAACAGACCGACATCATGGGAGAAATTACTAAGATTTTTGTTTTAAGATAATGAGAATGTACAATTTCTAACCAATGACATGTCTATAAGGTAGTGATATCAGGCCCAAACCCTCCCATCAACCCTGACACTACCAAACTTGTTTCTGGGGTTAATGAACTTTACAAAAACAGAAGGAAACAAAAGATAACGAGAATGATAGGCACGGGTGATAGATGAGAAAGATGAATGAAAGTGTGAGCCAGATTTCATAGGATTTCAACCACTGTCATCAGCTTGATTGTCCATCAGCTTATTCACTGGACCACATGTAATATTATTAAGTTCAATTTAATGTCAACATCTTTTTACCTGAACAATATTTGTTATTGTTTAGACTTTTGCATGGCATTGTATAGAATAGTTGACTTCATTCATACCCACACAATTTACTGAGGTAGAAAACAACACTTACATCATAAATACCCATAGAAATGTCGCATATAGTCATGGAAACTTTGTTCATAGCACCTTTTATAAGTTTTTAAAATCTTCATTTGAATATAGCATTATATACATGTAGCTATACAGTTTTTCACAAAATTAGCTTGCTAAAATTACTCAAATCAGTTGAGTCATTTCATTATAGTCAAATATGTTTATTAAAAGAATATAAACGGGTCAGACTGTATTTTAGCTTCTTAATAATTAGCCCTCACCATGGATTCAAGAATGTATCTATATACTGTAAATCATGTAATTAATACGTCGTGATATTATTGCGTCCGTACACGAGTGAACAAAAATGCGTATTTTTATTAATGCATCGGTTAAAAGTCCACATCACATAAAAAACAGTTGTGTTGTTATTATATTGTGTGGGCTTCATCTTTCATGTTAAAAGAAGTCAGTAGTTGTTTTCACAGCTACTACATAACCTGAACTGCTGAAGCTAATCGCATACGCATGGTGGGTCGATCAAGACCCCCTAATTACTTAAAGTAGTGTAATTAGTATAACTACACCTTATTGTTAAGGGTATGCCTCACACTTTTGTGTGGTGATTGCTTCTAATTAATCCACCAGTAGGAATAAAAGGTAATCAGGTCGCTATTGCAGGGCACAATATTTCACGTGAACGCAGACGTATTATTCTAACAAATGTTTTAGACTGATTTTATATACTTGATGCGCAGCACATGAATAGACGTTAACAAATGCGATATATTGCAACAGTGACAACTTGCGACCAGTCTAAATTTAAATGCCATGTATAGAGTCGAGCCAAATGGTTTGAAGAAATATGCACGGATTGTTGGTTATGGTTATATAATTTTCTACTGTTTAATTTTTACAGGAATATATTTAGTAATAAAATTTGTTGATTATAATTTTACAAATTTGAAAAATACTCACATCGCAAAATGAGCTTTTTAAAAACAAAACATTTGGAACATCACTGTATTATATAACCGCTATGATATTCCAGGAAAGTGAAAATAGAATGGCAACATCGAAACGAAAGAAAGATTCTTGAAGTATTCACAAAAAGATGTTTAAGAAAAATTGTTTTTGCATTTTCTTTCATCTTTATATTATCAAAGTTTTATTTTATTGAGAAGTATTATAATAAAATCCTGCACATTTTTTGTATTGGGAATGAGTCTAAACAAAATGTGTCAAGTTATTATTGCGTCAATGTGTTTGCCGCATTTTTCACATTAATTACTTGCTCGCATTAATTTCATGATTTACAGTACTCCATTTATGCAGGCTACATATTAACCAAAAAACTAAATTATCATGGTTCGTACAACTTACTGGAAAAAGAATCCTTAAATGCACCATGAGCAAAGGCAGTTGCAATAAACAAAGAAAATAGTTCTTCTGTTGATCTGCAAAACAATATGCACATTCTGACAAGTTAGTAAAATATCCATGCTACAAGATAGATATGCATATTATATGCGGGTTTTATTACCTACCGTATGTTTCTAGACTGCGATAAGTGGCATCATTTCCCACCATTCACAAAAGGCTATGTCATTTTTTATTCCCAATTGTAGACTAAAATATTCCTAATCCGAATGTAAATAATTCCTTTTTTATTATTACATAAAGATATATTTTTTAAAACGATACAGAACACTTGATAAACACCCCTTCTCTCACACATAACATTTCATAATGCAAAATCGATATATTAATTTGAATAAATTACAAATATATGTATAGTATTACTTTTAAATTCTAACTTAAATTAACCTAAAAATTCCTTTGTTTTGTAAACTGACGCTAAAATTCCCAAAATTAAAGCCATGGGTGTCAAGTCAAATTTTAGAAATAAAACCCTATATGTTTAAAATATAAATAAATTTCAGTTACATTCATTACAACATAACACCATCAATTGGTTCGGGCGTAGCAAAGTGAGTTTGTTAATTTCTCGATGAACGTAAAAAATTATGTCGTCAGGGAGTATCGTATCTGATGACGTCATGTTATATTGGGAACTTATCTTATTGAGCATTATTATTTATGGACCAAAAATAATTCCAAATAAAGTATGAAGTTTTAGTGTTATTATTAGCAAGTATGATTCAAATTTAATTATAAGTATTGTCTGTTATTTCTTCTATGTTCATCTGGGTATGAACAAATAAAGCATCCACAAACTTATGTGAGAACGGCTTCATTGATTCACATAGTTTGCAGATGATTTTTTTTTTGACACCCAATTAATGTAAAAGAAATAACAGACAATCCTTAAATACATTCTAATAATTTCAATTAAATCATCAGGCACAACTTGATCTTAAAATTTAAATTGCAGGTACATAACATTTTGGGGCCATTTGTTCAAACATTTTTTAACCTTAAAACCAGTGGTTAACAGAATTTTTCAAAACCAAGGATTGAATCAGCACAAATAATAAATAACAAGAGGCCCATGGACCTAAATGGTCAATTGAGTAATTTGTTGACTCCACCTATGAAAGTTTGTTTTGTTTAACACTACTACAGTACATTAATCATCGGCTATTGGATCACCACCTACATGTATGAATGTGTCAAGGAAGCTTCACCAAAATTGGGTTGGTATTGGTCAAGAAGTTTGAGATTTAAAAAAGAAAAACTGGCTTAATTTTCTTCTTTTGGGCCCCACCCATTGGGTCCCTTGGGGTGGGTGGGTCAAAATGACTAAATTCACAAATGTGTTTCTCCATGTGCCAAAGAAGATTCCACAAAATGTCCATGGAGACGAAGTTGAAGAAATTAGTTAAAAGCATTTCTCTATACAACTATAGTAACCCCACTCTGCCAAACGGGGGACACAAAATTAATGATATTAAAATATTAGATAAACCATCTGTTGATCTTTGCACATGAATATGATTCAGTTATAGCATTTCTGGAAGTAGAGAAGATGATTTTAATTGGCTTAATTTTCTCCCTTTTTGGGGGGGGGGGGGGGGGGGGGGGCAGAATGGTGTCTGATTTGGTGTCTTACTTGCTTGGTTTTCAGAAATTTCTTGTTTGAAATCGACACTTTAATGAAATTGGTTTTGGTTATGCCAGCAACAAAAGCGACCAGTGAGCGGTCCTTCAGTGCCTTGAAATGTGTCAACATGTACTCGCGTACTACAACACAACAGCAGCTGAATCATTTGATGGTGCTACATGTTCACAATGAAGACACAGATACATTAGACCGTGTTAAAATAGCAAACACATAAATTTGTATCTGGTTCCGAGAACAGCGTGCAACTGTTTGGTAAATTCAGTTGACCAGGCCATGTATCTCACCATATGAAATAAATGCAAAAGTCAAACACAGAATTTGTTTTGCTTTTTGAAAAGATGTATTTAACTCGTCAGGAGTTATAGCCAGCAGACAGGATTTGAATAAGATCCATAAATTTACGAACGACGATTACATTTTTATACTGTACAACTTTAAAATTAATAGATTGCTCTTTGAAATTTTCGATCGATGAATTACTTAACACCGATTCTTTAAACCTTCTACTACATATGGCATAATTTGACAGGAAAAATTCCTCACTTAATAAGCAGAAATTGCATAAATTCCAAAAAACAAATTGGGGGGGGGGGGGGGGGGGGGTAGAGATGCCCCCAGACTCCCCTAGTGTGGCTTCACACCTGTGGCACTTGCAAAGTATAGATCTCATCATATACATTGCTTTCATAACCGTACCAACATTTAATTGCTTCCGCACTCTCTGACACCCTTCAAGTAGTTTTGAAGAAGATGTCATAAATGTGGAAAGTTTATGCATAATGCACACCACACAACGAACACCACAACACCTATGAAAAAGTATATTTTTTATTTGTGCAAATATAATTAAAAAGGAAAATATGAGCAGAACCCAAGGCCCAGGATGTCAGAAAATGCTGCCATTCACCAGAATCACACAAATGGTTTGAAAGTAAGAACAAATATAAAAATGGAGAAAACTTGAGGTGCATAGATTAAACTGGAGCAAAGACTAAAAGACATCCAAGCAAAGACAAAAAGACATCTGAACCAAATCAGCGAAGGAAAAAGAAGGAAGTTATAGTGACATGACCAGAACAGGAAGGAGGATCGACTCAGTGGAAGAATTTTAGGCCATTCCATTGGCTGTTGGGATGTTCAGACCAGACTACTATATCCTTAGGGGAATATGCATTTGTGTTGAAGCTAGGTAAAGTAGAAAACACTTTTTTTTTTTTTTTTTTAAATTGATTACCAACTGTTTGTAGTGATGACCAAAATTTTAGCATTATTGAATTGCAACACATTACTGAACAAAGTATTCCCTGGATGGGGCATGGGTTAAGGGGGGGGGGGGGGGGGGGCTGTGAGCACTGCAAGTACAGGGGTTCAAAAATCCCATCACCCGACGCCCATGGCAAGTGGAATTTTCGTGCCGGGCAAGTAATTATGTTAACTGCATATGCCCGATGACAAGTGACTATACAATTAACACCTAAAACTTTTCTCTTTTTTTTGTTTTGTTACAAATCTTGGTAAAACCTTTGGAAAGAGTTCTGATTGTTCGAGCATTTACCTAGCTCTAAGGAGAACTAACTCTAAATGCTGGAACGATCGGAACTCTTGCCATTATTTTTCAGGAATGGAGAGTTACGAGGAATTCCCCTACTTAAAATACACCACTGAGTAATAATTTTATGTGAATATTTGTTAGTATGGAAATTAACACTAATGATTTTAGTGGGTTAATTAAGTAGGGTTTCATCTCTCCATTACTGAAAAATAATGAAACGTTGAGACAATACTGTGACTTCGCAGGTGTATTTTAAATAAAAATTAAATATACATGCCTTGTGAATGCAATCAAAATGTTTTTATTACACCACGGTGACGGAGATACCCGTGAGAGATTTTTCATATCCCACAATGTGAGATATGCTTTTTGAGAGGTCATGACCTCCGATCACATGATCCATGGAACTACTTTAACTCATTCATAAACAACATGCCATTAAAACTTTATGTTCGTGGCTACAAGCATTACTCTAACCTGCGTCCATCCGGATTCACCAAACCTGAAACACCGTTCTATTTAGCAACAAACACAAAAGAAGCTTCTGAATTTTTTCCTTGGTTTAAACGCCAGCCTATTGGGGTAAACAAGTTATCTTCAATCATGAGGAGAATGTCAAAAAATGCCGAACTCGCTCCCAACAAGAATTACACAAACCATTCTGCACGAAAATACTTAGTTCAAAAACTTTCTGAGAAAAATATCCCTCCAACACACATAATGCAAATTTCTGGCCATAAAAATATACAAAGCATCAACAACTACAGCCACATTTCCACAACACAGCACCGTGAAATTAGTCATATTCTCAGTAACACGGTATCGGACCACCAGTCATGTGCTTTGGAAATGCACTCGACAGACACAACTTCAACGAAAATGATTGATTCTTGTACTACATCTTCTACAAATCTTCTTGGCAAATTGTCTTCAATTTTTTCTGCTCCAATATATGGTGGAACCATAAATATTAACTTTTGTAAACACAATAACGATGAAACTGAATCTCCTGAAAGCAAGCCCAAACGTCGAAAACTCACACGTGACACTGAGACCGACGCGCTTTGAATTTTGAAAGTTTAAACGTTTTGCAGAAAACTCAAATGATGGACTTTGAATAGTGATTGTTATATTATAGTTTATTAAACTAATATTCTGTTTACTACTAGTGTGTATTATTTGTTTTAATTATTTTTATTTTTGGGATGGAGGGACTCTATGACATTGCGAAAGCATAAATACTTTAATAGTATAAAAAGAGTGCATAGGCAAAGAAGGGTTATGCACTCTGAATCACTCCGCTGTTTTGTTTACGTTCAGTGTCCTGTTTAGTGAGAGACAAAAAATATATTTGGCGCGTTGTAATAAATAGAATACTATACTCATCCCCGTGAGAGACCGTTTATATTACAACTCGTGTGTTGTCGATCGTACATCACTCGCTTCCGCTCGTGATGTACGATCGAAAACACACTCGTTGTAATATAAACGGTCTCTCACGGGGACTCGTTTAGTATTCTCTATAATCTTTACAAAAACTGTCATATTCAAATTATATTAGACGTTAACGTGGTGGACTCTGGAATCTACTTTTTGCAAATGACCGGGGCGTAAAGCACGTTTACAATTTCTGAGTTCAATTGAACAAAGAATAAATATTATGAACTGTATTCTTATAAACGTTGCAAGATATTTTAGTTTAGATATCATAAACCTTGTAGCAAAAACATACTTAATGTTTTTCAGTACTTTGCAAATGTAAGTCTACGTCCATGTAAAATGAACGAGTAAGGTGAAGTTAGATTTCATTAGCCCTACATCAAAATCGTGACAAGTTAGATTTCATTAGCTCTACGTCATAATCATGATGGTGCAATGTTCTCTAAGCATACATGAATATATTAATTTGTTCTGCTTTATTAATAGTTTTTAACAAATAAATTATGTTCAATAAATTAAAAATACAAGGCTGCAATCGATGTACACCCCGTCCCCATCAGTTGTTTACCAAACATGCAGTTTTTAAAAACATAAACAGAGCTCATGTTTACTTTGAGCCCAGCCATGGCTGTTTGCGAGACTTTTCTCAGCTATAAACAGGGTAAAAACATCCCAGAGAAGTGTTTTGGGGCAGACAATGTTAAATAATATACTCACAATAATGACACATGGGCCAAAATCCATAAACATTTTTCAAACCAATGCCAGCCATAAAAGAATGGCTCACAAGTGGAAAGGGTTCTCGCCACATCTACGGCCACTAATACATACATCGACACAATAATTATGTTGAGATGAACAAGTGGACACTACCAAACAAATAAAGTTTAAATCAACAAATGGACACTATTTAAAAAAATAAAGTTTAAATCAACAAATAGAGAAGACAGTGGATACTACTGGACAGACATACATTTAGTACTTCCTGAGTAAGTGTTGTAACCTATTGGCAAAATTCTTTATTTGTGCAATCAAACCAATTACTTTCAATATTATTACATTATTAAGCACTGTATTAAATTAAATAGGAGTAACACAATTGGTTACCTTAAGAAGTATGGGCAAGTGGAAAAATATATGGGGCAAGTGAATATCTGATTGGCACTTGCCCTGTGACAAGTAATTTTTTTGAAAATTTCTGAACCCCTGAAGTACCTTATAATTACATATACTTTTATTATTAATTTACAAAAAAATGACAGCCCAATAATTAAATGCCCTAAATATTTGTATTTAAAGAAAAATATTTTGATCTGTACAAAACACTGATGTTAATTATATAGTGCTCTTAATATGTATTGCACCCATTCCAAGTAAAACACTTTGACCTGCTTATGATACCGAGGGTTAAGAAATGTTTTAGCTCATCATTTACTTGGGCAGGTAACTACAGCTAGGAATACTGAAGTTTTATAATCAAAGATCAAGGTATGTGCTGTCCTGTCTGTGGGGAATGCCCTAAGTTGTTCATAATCAGTAGCCATAAGTTAACAATTATCAAAAATTAACAGCAACAGCAGCAATAAGAGTAGTCTATTTTATGCACAGCAGATTAAACAACAACAAAAACAATAACAACCCAAAACAAACAAAACAAACAAAACAAAACCACCAACATTACCTGGTTGAATACTTCATGAAATTACTGACGTTAAAAATTCCATATAACACCAGAAAGAAGGCATTCCAGAGTCCAACACAGCAGTACATGGACTTAAACTGCATTTGATAATCTTCACAGATACTGAAGATAACTGAAAAGTATTAAAGAAAGAAAAGAAAGAAATGTTTTATTTAACAACGCACTCAACACATTTCGTTTATGGTTATATGGCGTCAGACATATGGTTAAGGACCACACAGATAATGAGAGAGGAAACCTGCTGTCGCCACTTCATGGGCTACTCTTTTTGATTAGCAGCAAAGGATCTTTTATATGCACATCCCACAGACAGGGTAGTACATACCACAGCCTTTGATATACCAGTCGTGGTGCACTGGCTGGAACGAGAAATAGCCCAATGGGCCCACCGACGGGGATTGATCCCACACTGACCGTGCATTGAGCGAGTGCTGTACCATTGGGCTACGTCCCACCCCAAAAAGTATTAAAGGGACTGCATGCTGCTATTGTAACAGGTTTATGTCCAACACCCTTTCTGATGACTGGAACTACATATTAAAGGCAAAGTGTCACGGATTTACGATCATTTCTCTAAATATGGATTATAAATGAAAATTACATTCATTTGGAATAGCAAACCTTGCTAATTAAACATTTTAATTGAACCATGATGAAGGGAATTCCATTACAACTCTGATTACAATGTTTAAGTAGTTCTCTTACCACATTAATTTACAACTAATTTGCAGTTATCACCCCCGAGATTGTGCTCCACCCACTTCAGATATATTATTCCAACAGATAAGAAAAATACAAAAATAGGAAAGATAGGAAAAATATGAAAAAATTCAAAACTGTTGTCACACTTTCCTCTTTTTTGTACAAGCTTCTAGACTGCGACCCCAGAAAGTGTTATATAGCTATGTCATTTACATTCCTCTACAATATTCTCTTAATTAATTCCTATCAGCCTTAAACCCAATAATGCACCATTGACGTCGTTAATTGACATTATCCTACATGTACTGTTACGCAGATAATGTAATGAGAATTACTCCATAGTTAGTACATTTTATCAGTTAGGTACCCTTTGCGGTGTTTAAGGTTGTTGCAAAGATTATCTCCCTTGTTTTGACTGCGCGTCACCACGCACTGGTTGATGAGCCACGATAATTCAAATATATAGCCATTTAGCCCCCCTCACGGTGTAAGTTTGTGGTTTTATTGAATTTTATATGTTTACGAGTTAGTTTAGGTGTGTTTTTGTAACTTTGAAACATACTGCAATAGGCAAAATCCTGTCCAAATTTTTACTATCTATTCGTACCATTTTCGAGAGGACATAAGAGGTTTCGACCCCATAAAACAATTATATTTTAGCTTTCATCGCATCAAATTAAGCCAAGTTCAGGTTTGATTATTAGGAATTTAATTTGATTCTGTGTTCTCAGTGCAGATACTTTTGTTCTTTTATTGATTCAATCTTTTTGTACTTGTATTAATTCTATCCCTTTGTTGTACTTTCAGTCTTTTACCACACACATTCACGTATCTGTACATATGGAAGTGAATAAAGGGTTAGCTGTCTGCAAACATTGTCGTTTATATGTGAGGCAGAACACTACAACTATTCAGTGAAAAGATACTGACTTTCAACAATTATTACAGGGCTTGAAATTGAACTGCCATGATTGAGAAACATGGCATATTATTACACATTTACGTCGTAAGTTCTATAAGTTCTATATTTACTCAGTTAATAATGTTAAACCATGTACATAATAATTATATACCTTACAAGCTTAGTGCTCAAACCTATGTAATAAAGTACGGTAACAGATGCATTACTACAAAGTACTCACTTTTTGTGAACAGAGCAAGAGGTGCGGTGGTGAGTAACACAACCTGAGGGGTTCCACCAAAAAAGGCAAATATCAGACCGCCAAATGTCTGTGTAAACAGAACCTTTTCAACAGCTGAAAAATACAAGAGAACCATTTCAACAGCTGAAAAAATACAACAGAACCTTTTCAATAGCTGAAAATACAACAGAACCATTTCAACAGCTGAAAATACAACAGAACCGTTCCAACAGCTGAAAATACAACAGAACCGTTCCAACAGCTGAAAACTACAAAAGAATTAACCATTTCAGCAGTTGAAAATACAACAGAATTGTTTCAACAGCTGAAAAATACAACAGAACCATTTCAACAGCTGAAAAATACAACAGAACCTTTTCAACAGTTGAAAAATATAATCATCAATAAATTAAATACAATTTTAGTCAAATCTATGTTTTAGAATACATGACTGCTTGATGTCAATGATCCTAATTTATTATTATTATTATTATTTAAAATCTTTAAAAAAATCAATACATAACTTTGTTCCAAATGGCAGGAGATATATAAATATATATCAGTGACTGCCGTTTGTTTGACAGGCGCGATTGTGCCTACACCCATAAAACGTCATTTCTCACAGCGCGAAAAAATGCTCACCTTAACAAATTTGCAAGGTGAAAATGTTATACTATTATCTTATATAATTTTTGAGAAACTGAAACTAAAACCAAAAGTTTTTATTCATTCAAAAAAAAAAAACCGTGGTGTGTTCCTTAATATAACATGTATCATCTGTTTTCATTGGATATATGTAAGCGGAAGTCGTATATTCCGATCATTTGGAACACTTCGGCCTATTTCTATTCGTAATCAGCTGAGGTGTTCCGAATCATCACAAATTTGCAGAACGGGTGGGCAAGGTGTGTTGCTTTTGTAGCAATTTGGTTAGTATAATTATAAATGACAGTGAAACATGAACAGATATTAATTTTATTGTTGTATATTATTATCAGTTTGGTGCTAATTTCTGAGGAGAGCAATGACTCTCGCAAAACGAATTCAGGGGAGCTTTTATCAGCTCCTGAAGATTTTTACAAATGGCAGTCACTAATATATATATAGGCAGTGAGATGCAGGTGAATATATTTTCTATCTTTCCCTGCTGACGTCATGACGTAAGTTTGGTGAAGTCATCGGTTTCCTCGATTGTCGTCTCTCGTTGCATGATGAGATTTTCCGAAAAATTTAATTATCTCCACCAGTGTTCAGTTTTTGTTGAAATCTTTTAAGCAGTTTGTTCTTGTTAACAATTAAACATGCTCTTAACTAATTTCTTTTTAGTTCATTCACTTCCCACTGGAAACATCAGTTCATTACGAATGTGATCTCTCTTGCTTACATTTGATTTGTGTACCTAAAGATAGCTTTTGACGTCATTGCTTTTCTTTTGTGACGTCATCAGTTTCCTCAGACTTTCATATCTTGTATATTATATAGTTTGTGTCATGTAAGAAGTTTAAGTTTCAGTTTCTAAACTATTTACACTATGGCTAATAAATACAATAACCCACTTGCTACTCGGAATTACTGATTATTTGTCCCTCGTAAAATTAATGTTGTCAGTTGCTTGCTAAAGCTTGTGACTGACAACATTAATTTCACTCGGGACAGATAATCCGTAATTATATACATATATTGAACAGCATTGAAAACGCACCACCAGTTGATAACATATGTGAATGGGGTGTATATTAGCATTAAAAATATCAATGAATAAGTACTGTATTACCTTATAAACCATGCATGATGACGAATAACTTACAAAAACGATTGCCTAAACACTCCATGAAACACAACTCCAAAACACAACATATTACATGCATAGCATGAAAAACGTAAATTGAATATACAAATCATGCTAATTGGGGCTATAAAAGATGGTCTCTGAAAAGCCACTTTCATTTATGAAGTAGTCTTTGAGGGAACGTTAAACAAGTGATGGCAAGGTTGACAGCTGAGGAATGTGAACGTGCCTTAAGCATGCTTCAAGTCGGCATTTCGAGTAATCATCGCACAGCAGTTTGGATGCCACCATTCAACAATTACTAGACTCCAAAGGAGATACCAGCAGACAGGAACAACCATATCCAGACCAACAACATGTTACGACACCACAACAAGATTGCCATATTGTTTGCCTCCATATTCGTGATCGAATGCTGACAGCTGCCAGGACTGCACTATCTGTTCAAGGTTGACAAGAGGTTATCAGCGCAGACACTGTGCATTGCCATCTTCGCTCTGCTGGGCTGCGTGCTCAATGACCATATGTTGGACCTATCCTGACTGATCGACATCGAAATGAGCAGCGGCATTTGGCAGGAAGGTATCGTCATTGAAGATTACAACCATTTAAGGAATGCTGATGGTCGCGCAGGCATAGAGAATGTTACCACAACGACTGCCTTGTCCAGATGGATCGATGGGGTGGAGGGAGTGTCATGGTGTGGGGCGGGATCAGTTATCATCACCGAACAGCACTCCATGTTTACCGTGGCAGAATGAATGCTATTTACTACCAGGGTAACGTCTTGCAAAATCACGTCATTCCCTTCTTTCATCAGCATCGGGATATGCACACATTTCAGCAAGACAATGCCCGAGCGCACACAGCATGTGTTACAACACAGTAGCGAACAATAATGTACCTTTGCTTGAATGGCCAGCACTTTCCCCTGATTTATACCAATAGAGAACCTTTGGGACTACCTTGGTCAATGCATCTCACGTCATCCACAAATGAATAACCTTAGAGAACTGGAAAATGCACTACAGCAAGAGTGAAATGCTATCCCCCAGAACACTATTCGCAGACTTAACGGGTTGATGAGAAGACGTTGCATGGCTTGTGTTGCTGCAGATGGTGGTCATACTCGGTAGACTTTTTGTTGTGACCCCACGTGTCTTTCATACGTATATGAATTAAAACTAATTGATTGTGCATTCTCTTTTGTTTGTTGTCATTATCAATCATCCATCTATTGTTGTTCACAACAAAAACATTTATTGCTCAGGTATTCTTTTTGAAATCCAAACATTTCTTGGTGTTGGGTTTTTTATATTATATATCAATTATTGACCATCACCGAGGGCCGAGGTCAATATCAATTTCTTCGGTCCATAAAACATGATATTGCCTGAAATGTGGTCAATAATTGTTTTATTTCATAATATTATCTATAAGACTCATACATTCCTGCTTTGTCGGCATCGAAATACACCAAATTAATGCTTATGATTTCCAGCAATGCGTTAAAACTGATGGGATTTAGTGACGTCACGTAATTCTATGACGTATGACATGCAGAGGAATGCGGAAAAACCCCCAGTTGAAACATGGCCTTACCAAAACAAAAATCAAATTCGAGACATTATAACCAGCAAGAGTGTCAATATCATATTAATAGCAAAATAAAACATGAAAAGTGATAAATCTGAACATATATTGATACTGAACAGTTATCAATTACCTCCAAATGCATTTTTAAAATTTGTAACATAAAATCCTGAGAGTGCCAATTCCAACTGTATTTTGATGTACATTTCTAAATCTGCAAGATATTTCTTACACAACTTGACGATTACTAACCTTGCCTTTGTCGTATTTGCAGAATTAAACTCAGTATGAATAAAGATGTCATATTTTTATTGAAGAACAGCAAAGTGTTTTGTCACAAGTTTGTGCTTGTTTACATTAGAAGTAGCAGTTGACGTTGTATTACGTTACCTACTCATTAATTGGATAGAATTTTCATTTATTAAATCTCCCAGGGCAAATCATTTTTGATGGACCGGTGGGATCATCTCAGGCAATATCACTATTTATAGAAAGTCATTTGACTGGTTTTTGACCAATAAGAATACAGATATATGTTCATTATGTAATATATATATATGTATGTATGTATGTATGTATGTATGTATGTATGTATGTATGTATGTATATATGTATGTATGTATGTATGTATGTATGTATGTATGTATGTATGTATATATATATATATATATATATATATAGAAACACACACACACACACACACACACACACACACATATATATATATGGCCAAAGTTTTAAGAAACGTGTTGCAGAACAAATGAAAAATCTTACTGAGTATGTTGTTGGTATTGAAAGCATTGAGCACTCCAAAGGCAATGGATGGCAGCAGACAGGCAAAGTAAAGGAAAAATGTCGTAGATATGACCTTTTGAATAGTCTTCATGTCAGAAATGCCATCCAGATAGTCTGACTTGTAATGAACAATTCGCCTTTTGAAATCTCCACTTAGTCCTACGAAAGGATGATATGTTATATTCTGAAATAAAATTATACCAGATCATTGTAAAGATCATGTAATTATGAAAAATTTATTACTGAAAACCAGAGCTCAGTTGTTTAAAGCATAGTTAAATTAACCCTGGTTTGTTTTAATATTTTTCTTTTAATTATTTTTGCACAGTTAATTAACGTTCCAACAACTGGTCCCAGATTGGCAGGCATATGAAATTTTTTCTCACATATGTACAGAAAAGTTCAGGTAAGCCCAGTATTATTATTATACCCGAAACATATGAAGTTTAAAATGGTGCAAGAACATTTAAAAAGTGTTGAGCATCAGAAAAAAATTGATTCATTAATTACTATGCACAAATTTGAGAAAGGGATGGATAAATCTGAATTTTTTTTTCTCAACAACATATTACTTTTCGAAAAAATAGATAAAATAATTATAAACAACCATTCTGAGAGGATTGCCAAAGCGATGCATTTTCCCTACCCAACACATTTTTGTATCTCCTATGATCAAGGGCCACAACTCTGCCAAAAATGTGGATGTAACAGTGAGTGAAATGTGTACGGTCCGTGTAAACATTCTAACGTACACCTTTCACTAATGTGTTTTATACTGTACATAACTGTTTATTTTACCTTTAATTAATGTTTTATTAATTTACTAGGTTTTCCCCGTACAGAATATACTAAACGGGCAAGGCCCAAGTGATGTTTCCCACCAACGATTGGGACGAATTGTCCGTGCAGGTGTTTAGACTAATAGATATCGTTTATAGTGTAGTGGTCACTGTTTTATTATCACTTGACACACCCTACTGTAATTTTGTAGAAGACGTTTCAACACTGCTCCGCTCTGCGACTTAATATTATTTTTTTCTACTGTCCCATCATTTGCACTGTACACATAAGGTATCAGGGTTTCTGTCAGAGGGTAAAACAGGTATGGTTTCATATCCTAAATATTTTGCAGATTTTTTTTTTCAAATTAACCTTTTGAAAAAATTAATTACTCTTTTTCATTACTGTAGGAGTTTCTTAACCCTAACCCTAAACTTAACCCATTTTCTTTCTGGAGGAGCCCCCCCCCCCACCCCACCCCCCAGTACCCATTGATAACTATATATGGTTGCATTTAATACCATAGTGCCATACCCAAAAATTTCTTTCTGGCAGAAACACTGGGTATGACTAACAAGCATGCATGTTTTAATATGATTACAATATAAAATAGTATATATAATTAGTACGTATTTTTAAATATAGTAAAGAGTTTTGATTAAAAGCTAGTAAACGTATTTTATAATAAAAGAATGGTAAAGATGTTTAATAGTAAGCTGAGTAATTAATCTAAAACTAACTAAAGTTATATAATGTTTCTATTTATAACAAAACTCATATTTCAAAGTAATATTTATTTTTAGTTAATTATGTATAAGAATGTATAGTTAACATATAAGGTTATAATGTCAGCCATATTGTATTTACATAAGGACTTATGTTATTTTTTTTTTTCTAGGCTGGAACTATGTAACACCTAACAGGGAACATTTTGTTCAGTATCGCATTGCAAATCAATATGCAAGATTCAGAGATCACGACACAATTCTAAAACGTATCGTGTAATTTCACGATCCATATTTTTGACGTTATTAAATTTTGAAGGTCGTCCTTAACGACCAAGAACATGCTAAATAGATCTGGGAATAGATATCTCCGTACTGCCAAAGTCCCATTTTCTAAGTTTTGCCCGGCATCTTTTCTTTTTGCTAAGTTCCTCCTCCAATTAGGGCCACCACTTACAGTCGTTATATAGTTTGCTATGTCATTTGCAACTGGTTATGTTTATTTAGGGGCCGTGTAAAAATCCAATTCATGAAGTGAAAACGTATTTGTCTACCGAGATATTTTATTAAAATTGTATCAGTCATTCTTATAAATTAGTTTCAAACTGCTTACCTTTAATAATATACTCTAAAATAAAAAAGAAGTTTTGAAATTGAATTGATTCCCATAATTAAAATAACCTCCGTGATTCTACGGCATATAGCGGCTTAAGATCGTTCTTATTGTCATCCAGTGTTGTTACAATGGTGAATATTCCTTTGAAATAAGTATGCTTAGACATGGGTTTTTTTTTAAACTAAGAAATTATTATCAAGATCCAAACAGTACTGATATTAAGTCCTACATCGGATCCCTCCCACAAACATTTGGAAGTTTGAAATGAGTATCTTATTTAATCATTTATGATTTTAAATACAAAAGTTCAAAGTTCAAGCAAGTTTATTTTTAAAATTGGTGACGAACAAAAGAATACTGATTATGTCTTACCACATTATGTACTGCAAACATGACTGTACCTGAATTTATTTGTTCTTTGTGGCTACTAACTAAAATTGCAATAAATAAATGATATCAAAGTTATTAAAAAAAAAGTCTGTTCATATTTAATTTATCATACTATACGTTTTAAAAAACAATACTACACAAAATTAGTAATAGCTAATCAATTCTCATATTGATTAGCGACTGTCGACCAAGATTTAAGTTAAAGTGTGATGACCTTTTGACCTTCACTTTGATCTTGAATTTGATCGTGTTGCCCTCATGACCTTGAAATGAAAATTGGTCAAAATTATAGCCCAACATGTTTCTACACAATATAACAGAACTAGAGGTGTAACATTCCTCTGTAGTCCACAAAAGCAAATTGAAAAAACGTTTTCCATGCAATTTAGCTTCAATTTAGTTAGTACTACTTACTCCGTTAAGGATAATTCCTACTAACTATGAGCAGACATTGAATGTTCCTGAAATTTGGCACACACATACTATTGACCATATTGAACAATAATTAAATTTGGAAATTAAAAAACTTTGAGCCATGCCCATATTGACGATTTATGGTGAATTTTTGAATATAGCAAATATTGGAATGTTCTAAATATATACCTCAAACCTCAATTATAGATGATATACACCATAATTACAAAATGCTAGCCCCTAACTGATCAGTTTCCATGTGTTATAATGAATGCATTTATTCTATGAAAACCTAGTCCATGGATACTGTTCTATGCTTTAGTACATAGTTACATTCATTTAACTCCAGACAGTTTTTCTTCAGTTCTGATGGTTCCAAACACTTGGCTTACTATATAGACTACATGTATCAAGTCCATCAATGACAGGACATAAGCAGTCTCAGAAAGTTGTGAATTTGAAATAAAAACACCCCAGAACTTTCCCCTATTGTTTAACTTGATGAACATGTGGTGTTAGGGGTTCACACCTGGTGTTAAATTAATGTTACTTTATATGTATTAAAGCATAGAACAGTATCTATGGACTAGGTTTCCACAGAATTAATGCATTCATTATAACACATGGAAACTGGTTAGTTAGGGGCCTACATTTCATAATTATGGTATATATCATCTATAGTTGAGGTTTGGGGTATATACATGTACTTAGAACATTCCAATATTGACAAATTTGACATAAATCGTCAAAATGGGCATGGTTTCTACAAACATCTGAGACAATCAACTGTTTTAATTTCCATTAATTATTTTTCAATATGGTCAGTAGTATGTGCGCGCCAAATTTCAAGAACATTCAATGTCTACTCATAGTCAGTGGGAATTATTCTTAATGGGGTACTAACTAAATTGAAGTTAAATTGCATGGAGGTTTTTTTATTTGCTTTTGTGGACTACAGAGAAACATTACACCTCTAGTTCTGTTATATTTTGTAGAAAACACGTTGGGCTATAATTCTGACCAATTTTTATTTCAAGGTCACGAGGGCAACAAGGTCAAATTCAAGATCAAAGTGAAGGTCAAAAGATCATCACTCTTTAATTTACATCTACATAAAATCCTTGGGCAATTTCCATTCAAGAGATGTCATTCCCATCAAGACTGGACCAGTGGTTACTTATTTATGAACGTTCAAATGTAGTCCCCCCCCCCCCCCCCCCCCCCCCCCCCCACACTCCCCGCCCAATTTTGGTGATTTTTGCTGTAGCAACCAAACCACTGGTCCGATTGAGCTGATCTTTGAAAATTAAGCTTTGTCAGCCAAAACCACTGTAGAAACTAAATTCCAGACAAATCTGAGGGGGTGAGGTTAAACATTCCTCTTTTTTTTTAGTGATCTGACACGGAATGACCCTTGTATGCCGCACGTATGTTTCATGAGTGTCTGGCCAATGCAATTGAATTGTATGTGACATCACTGATTTAAAACTTTTAACCTTGTTAACAAATAATTTTTAATTAATATAATCCTTTATTAAAAGCTGGAAAAATACAAAAATGTAACACAGATAACATTTCGTTCAGTATCACGTTGCGATTCGCTACACAAGTTTTAAAGACCGCTACACAATTTTAAAACATTAAACTGTAGGTGCTAATAAATTTTCAGTTGACTAGAAATATCGCTAATCAAGATTTTGAAAACAATTCTCTATAACATCCATTTTCAATATAACAGGAACAATACTGCAAATATTTGATATTGTAAAATACCTGTAAGAAATCAAGCATTTTGATTAGCTGATTACAAGTGGTTCATTCTATGATATACCACCTCCGAAAATCAATGCACCTACTGTAACGTTGTTTACATGTATTCATAAGCAGTGAAGTGTCACTGTTTGTAAATATGGATGATGTACACATAGAAGACGCCGAGTCGTTTAATTTGAATGAATTGGAAAAAATATTCAGACCAGAAAATAACTCTGAAGAATACTCTCCAGACGATATAGCAATGCTTGCTGCATTGGCCTCTTCAAGCAGAATTTCAACTAACAGTTGTCCTATTGAGAGAAATCAGCTGATCGAGAATGTACAGAATTCACTGACAGCAGACGACACCCATAACTCACGCTTTTCCAACATAAAAACACAAATATTCAAAAATTCTACAACAAATTGATGAAAATATTGATCCCTTAAGTGCACCCAACAGTGAAAAATCATTGTGTAAATCCAAACTTAAAAACGCGACAAGTGATCCCAACCATGACCTCTCAAAGTTTTTACACGAACGTGCAAAACACGAATATTACAACAAACAAATTCCCAACATCAATAAAATTACTCAAATGGAACCTGCCTTTAACATGACAGGCTGTAGAGTTCAAATTCACAACCATTATCACACAACAAATATGAATTAGCAACGTAGCACAATAAATAAAAACACAAATATATCCAAATCTGTTTGATCGACAAACACTTTTACAAGTTTTACATTTCAGACCGTTCCATATTGCAGGGTATTTGAATTTTTTTATGTTCTTCCATCTTAAAAGTGCTTTATTGGTATTGCTTTCAGTTTAAAGCATTATGTTTGTTGTTGTTTTTACGCCTATATAAATAAAAATTGGTTCAAATACACAATAGTATTTTTCATATAACTAGTTTTGAAAATTTACTTCCGATCTTGTTACCCCCATGATGGACAATTCCTATCGATTAACGTCATTCAGATACAAACACGTTTGACAAAATGTGGAAGAGTAACTTCGGAGATTTCTCGAATGAAAATAGTTCGCTATTTATATTACATTAAAAATAAAAACATATATAATTTACAGAAAATAAAATATAAGAAGGTAAAAGGTATTTTACAATGGAGATCACCAGTTTCCATTCTTTTTTCTTCTCGAGGTGATATCGTCTAATTGACGGTGGATAAGCGGATGACCACCTGACTGCTCGCGGCTTGGTGGTCATTTGGCAATCCACCGTCAATTAGACAATATCACCTCTTGAAGAAAAAAATGGAAACAGGTGATCTCCTAAATGTATACCAAGTAATTATTAGTAACTTAACCTATACTGCCAATGTCATAGACTGAAAAAGTGTTAAAAACTATGATAAAATACCTTTGCATTAAAACATTTGTCAAAATTTCGGACAGAATCCTCGCTTGTTCGATGATACTTGGATAGAATATGCATCTGTCTTTCCAGTTCATCCAAAAATTCCTTTTCACCTGGAGAATCCAAAAGAGCTTGTCGAAAGTCTACACTGGACAACATTGTTGCAAATGTTCGACCAATCTCGAGCTCACTGTTTATACCTTTCTACAACAATAAACATCATCTTAATTCAAGCATAAGAAGCATGATTTAAAAAGTCAAAAATGAAGGAACATGATTTTTTTTATTAAAGAAATATTTTATTTTCATTGATCCCATCAATACAACGATATTCGACTGATGCACAACTAAATCAATATCTGGCCACAATAAGAGCATGCGGGCCCATATTTTCGAAGTGATCTTAGTGCTAAGAAATTTGTAAAACCATCATAAGCTATGATTTGTCACATTGGCGTGTGCTGTGGTGACGTCACAGCCTACAATGGTTTTACAATTTCGTAGCGCTAAGAGTAAGAGAGCTTCGAAAATATAGGCTCTGGCTTCATACAGTAGTCTTGTGCTCCCAATCAATCTTTGAACATCCATCTGTGGATGATTGTTCCATCACTCCACAAGTGCAATTCCTACAAGTAAGTTCTGCAGGAACTATGTAGTTTGTGTGTTTGTACTTGTTGGCATGCTCATATCCAATTAAAGGGACAGTCAACTCAAACATGAGCCTTATGTGTTCGAAAGATGCATCCCCGGACCACCAATACATACTGACACTTTAACAAATGAAAAACGCATATAATTTTAGAGCTAATAAAAAAACATGAGTATTCCTGCTATCTGGGGGGCAGTCATTTTGTTTCGTTTTTGTGGCCTCTGGTGCTATAGCTTGGGGCGAAGTGATTTCAGCTCCATCCAACTCCTGTATGCACAGTGTAAACAAACGCTCTAATTTATGACAAGACACTTCACTTTTATCAACCTGACAGTATAATAAACTATTTAACTAAATATTACAATTTGCATGAATAGAACGAAATGGAGTTATAGTATTTTTCTCTCTTAAAAGAAAAAATGCGTATTTTTAGGCCTATTGGTAAAGTAAGTTAGATCAAAAAAGGAACACTCACGATACCCAAGTGATAATTTTCTTTTCTTTGAGACTACATAATTGGTCAGTTTTGTGATTTTAGATGAGGAAAGTTTACTTAATCAAGGGTTTTACAGGTCAGGTCAGGTAAAAGGTTTAACGTGCATATATACCACAAAGGTTTCACACACGCTTGTCCTGGGCTTAATCTCTGGCCTTTGCCAGTGACTAAGTCCAGGACAACGGGGGGGGGGAATTGAGTTTGAAATGGTCGGAATTTGGAATAAGTAGGGTTTTATTTGTCCTGCTTTATTACTGTAGGGTTTTACAGAATTATTTACAGTAATAAAGCAGGACGACTGATAATGTCCATTACAATTTTAAGGGTGTTCGTGCGGTTATCACACAATACTCTATGATCTTACTAAAAGAGGCACATATTTTAAGTGTGTCTTGACACATTGTCTAAATATACACCTGCCAATCAGGAACCACAGGTACAGGCCACGGAAAAAAAAACCCAATTAACTAAGAAAATACTCCAATTATTAATTCAGTACGTGGGTTAATTTATAGACAAAATATAATAAAGTTATTTCGACACTTTGACAATGGTGGTTTATTTTGTATTGAAAAATAATATATACTTATTGCTGGCTTACTGGGATGGATATTATTACAGAACATTGCGATGCATTCGCAAAAATCAGTAACGTTTTGTTTCTTCTGTTCTAAGACTTAATTCCTGACCTGATACAGTATGTATTACATAACCACTGGCTCGCCAGAGGGCTTATTCACTGGGATGGTACAAAATGGCTGCGCCCGTTATATATAATATCCGTTACATTTAAGTATTTTATTAATTAACTATATGATTATACTTGTTGATATTAAGCAATAATGTGCATTATATATCGTTGAATATGCATACCAGTCTAAAAGCCTTGCGCAAGCATCCGTTTAAGGTTCGAATACACTGTCCTGGGCACACCTAAAACACCTAAACTATCAGGGCCGTCTATCCAGGAAAGTGTGTTTGTGGTTAATTATTGTTAGTGGTTACCGTCGTACACAATAAATAAAACATATCCAACACCAATTTTCGACAAAAGGTACTTTTTTATTTATTTCATCTTTTAAAACTTAAAATTAATATTTTATCCAGAATTATGAAAATATATATATATATCGACCAGTAAACAGCGCTGTCTACTTGTTATAGAAATTTGACAGGCGTCAAGGTTAGTAGATATGTTTTTATTTTAATGTGGTGAAGCATTGTAATAATATAGCTAATTTTGAATTTGAATGACGTCAGTATTGCATCTCTTTGCAATAACCATATACTGGGTACATGACATTTCCGTTTTAAGAATGCTGAAAAATTTCAATGCAACATTGCTATTGAAATTGTTTTCTTTGAACATTACTAATAAACCTGAATGTGTTTGAAGAAAACCTTGTGATTTAAAAATTGTACCTTTACAAAATATCGATTTCAAGTTAAATGACAGTAAGATGTGCCATATTTATTGTGTATGAAGCCAAAACAAGGGAGCGAAAAGTGACTGTCGTCGACCTTAGTCAGAGAGAAGTCAGTGTAGCAGCCTAACATCTACTCACAGAGTTGTTAAACTTGTTCTGGATGGGAGCCAGTTCAGGGGTGTGACCAGTACCTACAAGCATTATGTGAGATGGCTTAACCACTATACCTTGTTCTGGGGTGGGAGCCAGTTCAGGGGTGTGACCAGTACCTACAAGCATTATGTGAGATGGCTTAACCACTATACCTTGTTCTGGATGGGAGCCAGTTCAGGGGTGTGACCAGTACCTACAAGCATTATGTGAGATGGCTTAACCACTATACCTTGTTCTGGGTGGGAGCCAGTTCAGGGGTGTGAACCAGTACCTACAAGCATTATGTGAGATGGCTTAACCACTATACCTTGTTCTGGGTGGGAGCCAGTTCAGGGGTGTGAACCAGTACCTACAAGCATTATGTGAGATGGCTTAACCACTATACCTTGTTCTGGGTGGGAGCCAGTTCAGGGGTGTGAACCAGTACCTACAAGCGTTATGTGAGATGGCTTAACCACTATACCTTGTTCTGGGTGGGAGCCAGTTCAGGGGTGTGAACCAGTACCTACAAGCTTTATGTGAGACGGCTTAACCACTATACCTCGTTCTGGATGGGAGCCAGTTCAGGGATGTGAACCAGTACCTACAAGCGTTATGTGAGACGGCTTAACCACTATACCTCGTTCTGGGTGGGAGCCAGTTCAGGGATGTGAACCAGTACCTACAAGTGTTATGTGAGACGGCTTAACCACTATATCTCGTTCTGGGTGGGAGCCAGTTCAGGGGTGTGAACCAGTACCTACAAGCGTTATGTGAGACGGCTTAACCACTATACCTCGTTCTGGGTGGGAGCCAATTCAGGGGTGAGAACCAGTACCTACAAGTGTTATGTGAGATGGCTTAACCACTATATCTCGTTCTGGGTGGGAGCCAGTTCAGGGGTGTGAATCAGTACCTACAAGCGTTATGTGAGATGGCTTAACCACTATACCTCGTTCTGGGTGGGAGCCAGTTCTTGGGTGTGAACCAGTACCTACAAGCGTTATGTGAGATGGCTTAACCACTATACCTCGTTCTGGGTGAGAGCCAGTTCAGGGGTGTGAACCAGTACCTACAAGCGTTATGTGAAATGGCTTAACCACTATACCTCGTTCTGAGTGAGAGCCAGTTCAGGGGTGTGAACCAGTACCTACAAGCGTTATGTGAGATGGCTTAACCACTATACCTCGTTCTGGGTGGGAGCCAGTTCAGGGATGCGAATCAGTACCTACAAGGTTATGTGAGATGGCTTAACCACTATACCACCAGGGCCACGTAAAATGACTACATGTATTTGTAGCATTTTCCAATGTGCTCAATTGGATTAAGGTCAAAAGAGATCGAAATGGCCACTCCAAGTTTCCAAATGGTATAGCTAGACTTTAATTGCAGAAGATTGTCATCGGTACAAAGGTATAATTACAAACTTCCCGCCTTTATACAATTTATTATATTCTGATTGGACGCCACTAAAAAATTTGAATGTTTACCTTCGACAAACCTTAAAAATAATGTCATTATGTCAAATGGGGGCGTTATTACTTAAAACAGGTCATGGAAAGAATATTAGAAACTGATTTATGTGTATTTTTACCTAAATAAGTCATGTTGTTTGTAATTATAAAAATTGTTTATCATTTTTTGTGAATTTATCAATATATCAGTCACAAATTTATTAATAAATTGTTTCGACAACACTGTGATTTTATATAATTTGTGATACATCAATAAATGCCTCCTAAACGACAAACAATTGCTATATAATTATCTATTTTTTCATTTATACTTTTTCCCGTGCTTCCTTCCAATTAAGGTTCAAGCATACTGTCCTGGGCACAAACACTTCAGCTATATCAGCTGTCAGTCCATGACAGTGGGTAAGTGGTTAGTGCACTTACAATAATTGAGATGTTAAAACTTACTCTGGGTGAGAGCTGCTACCGGAATACGAACCCAGTACAATTAACAGCCTTAATTCCGATGGCTTAACCACTACACTACAAAGGCCTGTGATGGAACGTAGCTCAGTTGCAGAGTGCTCGCCTAAGGAACAATGAGCTATAGGATTTACCGGTCACGTTTTTTGTCCTGTCAGCGCCTCACAACTAATACACCAAAGGCCATGGTATGAGCATTCCACTGCACCACTAGAGCACATTGATCTATTAATCACTGGCTATTGGAGGTCAAACATTTGGTAATTTTGACAAATAGTCTTAGAGAGGAAAGCCACTACATTTTTTCATTAGTAGCATGGGATCTTTTATATGACCCACCCTACAGACAGGATAGCACATACCAGTCGTGCATTGGCTGGAAGGAAGGAATGTTTTATTTAACGACACACTCAACACATTTTATGTAGTTATATGGCATCAGACATATGGTTAAGGACCACACAGATATTGAGAGAGGAAACCCGCTATCGCCACTTCATGGGCTACTCTTTTCGATTAACAGCAAGGGATCTTTTATATGCACCATCCCATAGACAGGATAGCACATACCATGGCCTTTGATGTACCAGTCATGGTGCACTGGCTGGAGCGAGAAATAGCGCAATGGGCCCACTGACGGGGATCGATCCCAAATTGACCGCGCATCAAGCGAGCACTGTACCACTGGGCTACGCCTCTCCCCGCATTGGCTGGAACTAGAAATAGCCCAATGGGCCCACCTACGGGTTAAATACCAAACCGACTGCGCATCAAGCGAGCACTGTACCACTGGGCTACGTCTCAACCTGGAATTTAAAAAGAACCACAACTATTGCTGCAGGAGCAAACACACGGCTATATACCTCTTTGATTGGAGCGAGAATCACAATAACAAATGACACTTCTTGACATGTTTGGCCTAAATTAACTGGATGATTCAGACGCCCAATTCCAACAAAACGTCTCTGAATATATAATATACTGGCTCTGTAATGACAATGTAAACATTCAATATAAGATGAGTAAAAATATGTTTCTGTTTTTAAAATTAAGTATTAACATTTGTCTTAAAACCATTAACTTTAAAAATAAGCATTCTGAGAGTACTGCCAACACAATACATGTCCCCTACTGGGATCAATAGTTTTTCATATCTCTTTAATTCAAGAGCTATACCTCCGTGAAAAGTGGGAAAATCATCATTAAAATTAAACCTGATCTGTAACAGTACATGATAAAGCTATACACAAACTTTTATCTCAATATTTTCTGGCATTGCAAAACAAAAGTTTGGGAAAATAATTTTCATATCTCCTATGTTGAAGGGCCATCAAAAATGGGTAAATTTCTATGAAAGTCGAACTTGATTTGTAAAAGTACATGATAAGGTTATACACAACATTTCAGACCTTTTGAATTCCTAAATTGAAGGACAATACACATGTAACTCCATCTAACATGGGTAAATCACCATGATCTGTAAAATTTGATCTGTAACAGTACATGATAAAGATATACACAAATTTTCACCTCAATATCTCAAGGCATTCTAAAAAAAAAAACATCCTTAAACTACATGTGACAGACAGATGGACAGACTGACAGAAGAACAAAGATGAAACCTATAGTCCTTTCCTTTTGTCTGTACATATAAAATTTACAGAATTATTTCAGGGTATAAATAGAAGTCTATTCAGACATATTACTATTATATAAACACTGTCCAAGATGTCTGTTGTAATTAAGTATTCAAATTGAGCAACATATGATATGATATGAACTCTTTTGTGACATGTGAGTGCTCAGTTAAAGTTTGTTTTGTTTAACGCCATCGCTAGAGCACATTGATTTATTAATTATCGGCTATTGAATGTCAAACATATATTTAATTTCGACATATAGTCTTAGAAAGAAAACCCACTACATTTTTCCATTAATAGCAAGTTATCTTTTATATGCACCATCCCATAGCATAGCACATACCACGGCTTTTGATATACCAGTCATGGTGCACTGGCTGGAACAAGAAATGGCCCAATGGGTCGCCGATGGGGATCAATCCCAGACTGATTATGTATCAAGCGAGCAATTTACCACTGGGCTACGTCCAGCCCCTTGTCAGTGCTCAGAGTGCCAATAATCTATACCCCATACCAGACTCCACTAAACATCTTTTTCGTCAATTATTTTGGTTTGATTTAATGTAAAAAGAAAAGGAAAAATGTTTTGGAAATATCAAGAATGCTCCATTTTTATGTGTAAATTTGTAGTTTTAAAAATTGGTCAAAATATAAATGAATCAGGAAAACTCACCCAGAGTGAAGAATGTCATCTGCTGTCACATTTTGAAATTATAGTTTCTTGATTTGTTTTACTAAACTTGATATTTGATTATTCTTTTGTTAGTCTGTCTCTACTAGTTGGAGATGCATTTTTTATGCATTTAGAATACAAAATATCAACAAAATGCAAGTTCATATTCCATGAGCAGATGACATGCTTCACTATTACTGTTTTATTCATATCAATCTTAACCAACACTGTCTATAAAATAGAATTTTTTTTGTTATTTTAAAAGTAGGTTTCTATTGTTTTTACATAAAGCCAAACTGACATTATTTGCAAAGGATTGTATGGAGTGACTCCTGATATTAATTTCATGTCACAAAAAAAGCTCAGTATATGAGGTCATTTCAACACAGGTTAAGGTTAATAGACTATTTCTTTTAAATATAATTACTCTTGAAAAGATTTTTTTTAAATATTGCAACCAATGATTCAACAAAGAATCCTGAGAGTATTGTTACCGGGCCCAATAAATTTTCATATCTCCCAAGTTCAAGGGCCATAACTGCCAAAAATGGGTACATTCTCATGAAATTCAAACTTGATCTTTAACAGCTATACACAAAACTTTAAATAAAAATGTCCAGAAAACATTTTTTTTTTTATCTCCTAAGTTCACGGGCCATAACTCTGTCAACAATGGGAAAATCGCCATGAAAGTCAAACTTGATCTATCACAGTATTTCATAAAGCTATACACAAAATTTCAGAGGCATTGTGGAGAAAAACGTCTGGAAAATTATATGTGGGACAGATGGACAGACTGACAGACAGATAGAGATGAAACCTATCATCTCCTCCGGTTGGACCGGTAGGGGACTAATAAATACATAAACCATGGACCTATTGCAGTCGCATTAATGCTAGCTGCCATTGTGTGTGTGTTTTGTTTTTTGTTTTGTTAGTTGCTTTTTTTTTCTTCTTTCATTCCACCCACCCACCACATCAACTATGACAAAGATCTTCATATAAATAAAAATTTCTAATTGCTATATCGGAATGAGTAATTTCTACTCGAGTCTTCATAATTTTACCTGTGGCCACAATCACCCTCACCCTACCGTCAAGATATAACATGTTATGTAAGGTAGTGATTTTTTATTTTGATACTTACAAGGCACATACAAAGTTCTGTCCATAAACAAAACCTCCTCCACTTCTATCTATGGTGGAACACTGCAATGTGCGACTCAGCTGGTGCACTGAAATATACATCATACGGTTTTCAGTCAGATTACAAACAAATGACTCTTTTCAGTTTTTAAAGAAAAGAAAGGAATATTCACGGGCAAGTGTGCAGGAATTTATACAGAAATGGGTCTAGACTGTCATGAATGAAGTGTTTAGGGGAAGTTGAGTCATGCTCCTTTGGAAAATACATTTAAAAAAATTCACTTGGGGGTGGGAGGTGGGAGATGGGAGGTGTGGGGGGGGGGGGGGAGGAGGGGAATTGACATTTGGACAAGTGTGGGAGAAAGAGGTACTCACAGCTACCACACAGGCTATGGCTTCTGAAAATCAGCTGGGATCTATGCACATTCCAACAGACAGGACAGTATAAACACTGCAGTCTTTGATGTACCAGTTCTGGGGCATTGATTAGACAGAATAATCACTCTACCAATAAACACTGCAGTCTTTGATATACCAGTTCAGGGGCACTGATTAGATGGGGTGAGCACTCTACCAATAAACACTGCAGTTTTTGATGTACCAGTTCAAGGGCATTGATTAGACGAGGGTGAACACTATCAATAAACATTGCAGTCATTGATGTACCAGTTCAGGGGCATTGATTAGACAGGGGTGAGCACTCTACCAATAAACACGACAGTCTTTGATGTACTAGTTCTGGGGCATTGATTAGACAGGGGTGAGCACTCTACCAATAAATACTGCAGTCTTTGATGTACCAGTTCAGGGGCATTGATTAGATGGGGTGAGCACTCTACCAATAAACACTGCAGTTTTTGATGTACTAGTTCTGGGGCATTGATTGGACGGGGTGAACACTCTACCAATAAACACTGCAGTCTTTGATGTACCAGTTCAGGGGCATTGATTAGACAGGGGTGAGCTCTCTACCTATAAACACTACAGTCTTTGATGTACCAGTTCTGGGGCATTCATTAGACTGGGGTGATCACTCTACCAATAAACACTAGTCTTTGGTGTACCAGTTCTGGGGCATTCATTAGACTGGGTGAGCATTCTACCAATAAACACTGCAGTCTTTTATGTACCAGTTCTGGGGCATTGATTAGACAGGGGTGAGCACTATCAATAAACACTGCAGTCTTTGATGTACCGGTTCTGGGGCATCAATTAAATGGGGTGAGCACTCTACCAATAAACACTGTAGTTTTTGATATACCGTATTTGACCGGAAATAAGCCCATGTCTTTGAATAAGCCCCCCTCCGTTTTGATAGCATTAAATTTTGGATGTAAATAAACCTCACTGTTAAGTAACTGTAACATAGAAGGTGTGTTTCTGATAATTAGATACTAGTAAAAAACCCACAATTTAATTAATAAACAATTATTATTTATTAATAACAAATGGAACACTAATTAATAGATATGCTACTGAACGTTTTTTGTTTTCTTCCTAGTTCATTTAATTATTATTATTTATTTTAATTATTATCATTTTTTTTCTCTCAACAAAACTGGCCCCCTTGTCTGGGAATAAGCCCACCCCATGCTAAGCTCACAATGAGTTGTCTTGGCCTCCTGGGCTTATTTCCGGTCAAATACGGTACTGGTTCTGGGGCATTGATTAGACAGGGGTGAACACTCTACCAATAAACACTGCAGTCTTTGATATACTGGTTCTGGGGCATCGATTAAATGGAGTGAGCACTCTACCAATAAGTTACTAGCTTCTCCCTCCATGGCTTTAATTATTAGAACAACGTTCATTAACATCAGTAAAGCCACATATTGTACTATTTTTGTCTCGCCAAAGACTTTAAGCTTTATGTAAGCAGTATGACATACAAAATGCATGATTTCATTCATGTAAGATATGTTATATTAAAATATCATGTCCAGAAAGAGGTTTTTTTAAAGGAAGAATCAAGTCAAATATGAACCTTATATGTTGAAAATATGCATACTCGGACAACTAACAAATGAAAAATTAATGCATCATTGTAGAATTAATAAAACAAAAAACATGATTTTCCCTACTAACTGGGGAGAGCAATCTTGCATTTTTTTTGGTGACCCCTGTTCCTCCATTAGTATTGGTTACCTACTCCTGTGTGTGCAGGGTATACAAAGAAGCCACTAAACTAAAATAGATTCCGACTGTGAACATGCAATGGAGAGTGAAGAAGTGTTTTTAAAAGGTTTTATTCTAGAACAAGTCAAGTTCGAGCCAGTGTACACCACTGCTGAAATTGAATAACACAAAGTGGATTCTGCTGATTCTTCAACAGATAACAAACCACCCGAAATCGATCAGGGGTGACATTTAGACATGACAATGTGGACTGGTATGTTTGAGAAAACTGTATTGTACAGGAATCAGAACCACTGTATTTTTTATTGCAAAATTGATGAAATATAGGCCAGACATGGTAGGTATATGGATAGTACGTAGCAACCATAAACAGCCATTAATGATAGAAATTATTAATAATAATAATAATAATAATAACAACAATAATAATAAACCTGTGCCCAGAGTCTTATATGAATAATGTTATCAAAATAAATGTCATAGTTTCATCCTGAAACACTGTGTCCCACAGTTCTTTCAGACGTAAAATAAATTAATTTGACAACATCAGTTTTTCCATCATACATACAACCCCTGCATTTGCCCTTGGCAATTGGCAATGTCATGGAGCTTTTAATTCTTCACGGCAATTTTTTGCCTTGAACTATAGACAGGTTTTTCCGATTGTTGCACAACAGTTTATGATGTTCTCAAAAGATGGCGTAACCATACGGCCGCCATTAAGGGAGTGAAATTCATGCAACAATAATGTAACAGCATTGCATCTGGGTGCAATTTCAGTACTTACCACTTTTTTGGAACGTTTTGTAGAAGCAAAACTAGTCTCTTGGATAATTCAACCTCATTTAAAGATTGTCTATTCATATCAATGTTGGTTGAAATCCGCGAACGATTAAATAATAAAGCACCTATACACGCCAATACAAAAGCAAAGGGAATAAATTAAATACACGCAAGTGTAAATAAGTTTGATGCTTATTAAGTGAAACTTTACTGAATGCATCCTAAAATACAGAAAAATATTTCAGTTATGTACGTTTATAGAAACATGGTGTACCATTTTAAAAAAGAATGACTGACCTTAGATCTAGATGTCAACATTTAGCTGTCACTATTATTAGCTCTGGGATATTCCAGATGTTATCAAATTGGGTTGAAGTGGTACGCAGTTCACACTGCCAAATATTGCTCACTTTTTTTTTTATTTTTTTTTTTATTATGGTGTTAAATGTGTGCAAATAAACTGATCAATAAATAATTTACCGACGTAACATGCATGAAGGCCACACCAAAAATCGCACCCCCACCCACTTCGTCACATTTTATTTTTTTTACTTTAGTATTTTTTATTTTATTTATTTATTTATATTATATTAATTAATTTATTTATTTGTTATTATTTTATTATTATAAATATTTTTTAAATTATTATTTTTTGTTTCTAAGAAAAAAGAAATTAAATTAAATTAAATTAATCACCCATAAAATACATTAAATTACCCTGAAAACCTGCCTATAGATTCAAAACAAACCCCTTCGACATTTACTGGGTGATGCCCAAGACAAGTACAAACAAAACAGGAGCATAGGCTGGGAGGAGGGGTCATCCGATACCCCCATCCGCTGAGACTAAAATACTGTTTTAAAGTTCAATATATTAGGCTATACAGGTGTCCAGGGAAATTATATTTGCTTGCATAAGTTTAAATTATTCATTATGCCTTTGTATTCACGTGTATGTACAGGCTTTATTATTTACTTTTTTAATGATTAACACACTTCCATCAACTCTGATATGAATCTACAATCTTTAAATGAGGTTGAATTATCCGACATATTGTTTTTGCTTTCAGAAAATGTACTAAAAAGGTAATAAATACTGAAAATGCAATCAGATGCAATGCCTTCACATGCTATTATTGTACAAGTTTCACTCCCTTAATGGTGGACAGATCACGTGCTTCTAAACATGGCCGCGCACAGTACTTTTGACGTCACTGGCCAATAAACCAGTCTAATTCAGGGTTTTTTTCAACTGCATGTTTTTTTGCCGTGGACCTTTTCTTAACTGCAGGGGTTGTACATAGCTGTTGCAATGGAACGAAATGGCCATACTTAATATATGACTTTAAAAGGGTTTGTGGCTATTATAATCTCAAATAATTAAACTTTGCCTGTCAATAAGTGTGAATAACGAGAAATCAGAAAAAATCAAGATGGCAGCGATTTTGCCAATCCTCATAAATGGAAGAGTAATAAACACAATGTAAAAATTATGTATAGATGTGTAGTTATAAAGTTACTTCAGCCATGTAGCAATTTTAAATAGCAGCAATATCTTCAACTTAACTTTTTAGAAATGTTCTGAGCACAAAACATAAAAATTACTTAATACAGTTGGGACAAAAATATCTTTTCATGTTTTTTTTAGCCATTTTGACAGTAATGGTTTATTTTCAACAGGAAAATGATGCAAATGTATTGGATCTGGTGGTGTTACAAAACTCGACGAAACAGCACCAACTCCCAAAACAGGCGATCCTCATATACTTCACTATTCATTCATTACCCGACACGGCCTCGGATTTTTAATCCAGATACCGACTCCAAACCCTGAGTGAGTGCTCCGCAAGGCTCAATGGGTAGGTGTAAACCACTTGCACCGACCAGTGATCCATAACTGGTTCAACAAAGGCCATGGTTTGTGCTATCCTGCCTGTGGGAAGCACAAATAAAAGATCCCTTGCTGCTAATCGGAAGAGTAGCCCATGTAGTGGTGACAGCGGGTTTCCTCTCAGAATCTGTGTGGTCCTTAACCATATGTCTGACGCCATATAACCGTAAATAAAATGTGTTGAGTGCATCGTTAAATAAAACATTTCTTTCTTTCTTTCATTACCCAACATGGCATGTTTTGCATCACATGACTAAATGCTCACCATGGGGGGTAGTTACAGAAAAGAAGAAAATAGCTGCATCCATTACGTACAATAGCTAGCACATTTTTACCATTGTATTAACTAAATACACCAATTTAATTACTGATATTAAGCAATGATGTATATTAAATATCGTTGAATCTTTCTACTAGTTCAAATCCCTTGCTTAAACCTTCTTTTAATTTCAAGGTCAAGTGACAAGTGATAACCTGCTAATATAGAAATGTATCACTTTGTTTTAATTAAACAGTCACTATAATTGGTTGATACAAACAGTAATTAGTGTTCATGACAGAAATATATATATTTATTATTTTTTTTAAATGACCCTTTACTTGTCACCCACCATTGTCAACTGTGAAGAGACGTTTTTTAGCCTGCGTCATGCACTGTGAATAATTGTTCAAATGGCCCAACATCTTCTTTAGAATTGCATGAATAATTTTATCCAAATTGGTTTCATCTATATGGAGAAGCAAAGCAGTCTGTTTGATGAATTGCTGGACATCCCAAATAGCACGAACCTCATTGCTAAAGTCTTTAAATGGAACTTTCTGAAAGTCACAAATGCTGATATTATTTACATTATATATTCATGAAACATAACTGAAACATTAGATTTAACATAATAGCCCCTTTCGTAATACCTCACTTTCTGACCCTCCCTGCCTCTCCTTGATAGACGTGTAATGATCACAATGCAGTGAAATATTTAACAACCAGTTAATAATGTTATAGAAGTTAAGAAGTATGAGTATGTAGAAAATCTAACACTATACAATACCTCATACCGCGAGTAGATCAATGCCAAACCCTTTTGATCTGAAATGTATATAATACATGTATAAGAATTACAACAAAAATTATATGCTAAATTTAATTTATATTTATTAATATTTCATAATATTTCGTCATCTATTGTCTATATTAAAAACGTGGTTTGTTGGTCCACAGCCTATACACCTCATTTGTTTCAAGATAAAATGCACTTTCTTCCTTCTTAAGTGTGTTTGTTTTTTAAAAACATTTTAAGATTTTGTTTTTAACTCCCCCTCAAAGACTGCAACCCTATGGACTATTCACTATAGGACTTTCTTTTAGAGAAAGTAAAGAAGTGGTCATGTGGACAAGTTCACAGTAGAAGGACTTATAGGGCCATTTCAGAGTTTGCTGCATTGTAAGATGTTTTCAACTAATAAAATATTTCTACAATTAAACTTACATAATAAATATATTTTCTTGTTTAGAATATAAGTGTCTGCATATTCAATGTGTTTCTGGTCGTCTTAATATTTGTAAGAAGCTTAAACTGAATTTTGTCTTCAAATAATTTTGTACGTATGAAAAAACAATATCTTAGGAAATAAGATGAAATTTAACCTATAGTACAAATATTAGAACAATCAGAAAAAGTTTAATATACAGCCACTAATATTTTATGCATAAAAATATATTTGATATGTAATTACAATCGTTAAAAAATTTCTGTTAGTCGATAACATCTTAAAACGTGTAGCAAACTCAGGAATGTCCCTTTAAAAAACCAAATTGTTGAACTGTTTGGGTGAAAAATTCTTGAAGTAGTAAGAGAGTTTATTTCATTCAACCTGGAAGAAAAGCTTAAGACTGTGGTGGATGAAAATGGTCAGCTACTCAACCATCTTTTAGTATGTATGGTACATGGTGAGTAGCTTCTTGATGGTCATATTATATTCAGCTGATCTCATGACAGTTTATTAGGTCAGGTCAGGTCAGAGAATTTAATGTGCACGTTCATAGCAAGCTGTTGTAGCGCACACCTGTCCTGGGCACAGATGTTGGCCTCAGTCAGCTCCTCCGTCCAGGACTGGAAAGGGGTGGGGTGAGATTAAGGGGGGACCGCCTACACTGGCAGGTGCAAGGGAAAGAAAGAAAGAAGTGTTTTATTTAACGATGCAGACATATGGTTAATGACCACACAGATGTTTTTAGAGGAAACCCCATGTCGCCACATAGGCTACTCTTTTACGACAGGCAGCAAGGGATCTTTTATTTGCGCTTCCCACAGGCAGGATAGCACAAACCATGGCCTTTGTTGAACCAGTTATGGATCACTGGTCGGTGCAAGTGGTTTACACCTACCCATTGAGCCTTGCTGAGCACTCACTCAGGGTTTGGAGTCGGTATCTGGATTAAAAATTCCATGCCTCGACTGGGATCCGAACCCAGTACCTACCAGCCTGTAGACCGATGGCCTGCCACGACGCCACCGAGTCCGGTAGGCAGGTGCAAGGGAGCACCAGCAGTCTGACCAGGGTCAGTAACAGGCGGAGGTATAATTTATTTGAACTTAACTGCTTTTATACTCCTTGTTTCAAATGCTGCTCTCCTGTTTTTATGTTTAGTTTGTGCTGGCTACAATGTGTAGGAAGTCATGTGCATTCATCCTACTTTGTAACATACTATAATACAACCCACCAATGTGACTGTCAGTAAAATGTGCTCGCACTGCAGGCTTTAATTTCAGTCTTCTTATTTCTCCTAGTGATACACTCATGTGTCGACGCATCCTGGAGGATGATTCAGCTGCAAATATCTCTAAAGAATGAGACTTGGTTACTGGCACTTCAACAAGTGACGTCATTGATGATATTGCAGAACCACCTTCAGTCTGATAGCCATCAACATCAGAAATGCTGACAAAAAGCAGAAAATAATGTTGAAAAGAGAAAGAAGGATTATAAGAAAATACAGAAAGGTGTTTACCAGAATATTAACCCACATAATTTAAAGCACCAAACCACCAAGATGGGAAATATAGGACCATGTCTTGGAATAAGTCTCCTCCATTTTCAACCTGTTAAAAGAATTAATCATTTGTTGGGTTTTTTAAATATTGATAAACTTTAAAAGTGAATGCTTATGCTCAATGAAACTGATCTTCCTAAGATATAAAACACATTTTTGTATGCCTACAATCCATCCCATAGGGAATGCCTGTTTTCATACTATTGAATTTACTACGGTACAAATTATTTATTTCTGAGCAGACTGTTTTGTAACTTTCACACAAACATAGCTCTTTTTTTTGTATTTCCAAAACACTTTTACTTTTTTTCTTATGTCAAACCAAACTGAAATTATTATCAATGGTGAAACACTTTTGGCGAGCAAGCATTTGGTTCTAAAGCATATCAATATTTATAAATAGACAGTTGTTATTCAAATAGCCACCTTTTTATTAGTATTTATATGCTTCAAATGAGCACTAAACTGGCCGCAATGTAGCAAAAATCACCACACATGCGTAAAAATCTGTAGCATGCATCAGCAGTAAATATTGTTAACTACATAACCTGTTTCCATGAGTATAATGTTTAGTGGTATAGCTTACAGCGAAATATTTACAACACAAAACCTTTCAGTGTTTTATCAACATGTATGTTGTTCAACAAAACATGTACTTATAATAATTTATAAAAATTATTTTAAATATTTTAAGACAAAATACAATGTTAACAGACATTTTAGGAAAATGAACATAACAATTCTGATGTCTTGCAATCATGTTATAAGTTGAGCCAATTACAATGGTAAACTTGTTTGGTTAAAAAATATAAGCTGCATTCTGTGTTTAATAAATATATAAATATGTTAAAACATATTAGGACCATATATTTTTGGCAAGTATCTGTAGAGAGTTTTGCCAGTAGATGCTGTGACAATCATGTGACTTCAGTAACAAGATAGCAGTACAGCTGAGAACAGACAAAAATAGTTTTTAAAATTAAGTTTTCTTTCAAATAACAATCTTTGAAAATCATAGAAAAAAGGTATTAGGAAATATGCCGTGTTTTTGAGTGGGTTAAGTTCAATATTGCTATCTTTTGTCGTTTTAAACTTATTTTTATGAACATTTCTGTGAATGTGACAGACATTTGTCCACTTTCCTCATGCGAAAGTCAACGATGTCAGAAATCTTCAAATGTATGTATTGTTGCGCATGAACAAAGCAATCACTGAAACAGGACCCTCACCGAAACAGGTCCACAGACGATAACAAAAAACACTTTTGTAGAAGGATGGATCATGGGACGGACTATAGCTTACTTGTCTTTTCTCATTTGTCACAATTTTGTGGGTTTTTTAAAATTAATTCAACAAAACTATTCCACAGTCAACATTCACATGTGTGCAGATTCCTTTAAAAAAAGTTGTATGCAAATAGACTGGTTACGGGGATAGCCCGGTTCATGGCATTTCACGATACTCAGGATAAACTTGGTCTTTCATTTCATTTCAACTTATTTTTGTGCTTATATTCAATTACAGTTCAAGCATGCTGTCCTGGGAACACACCTCAGCTATCTGTCCAGGACAGTGGGTTAGTTGAAAGTTGGTTAGTGGTTACTTAGAGAAGAGGGTGTACTATAGTGGCCTTACACCTACTCATTAATCCCTTAAGAACTCGCCCTGGGTTGGAACTGGTACCGGGCTGCGAACCCTGTACCTACCAGCCTGTAGTCCCGTGGCTTAACCAGCGCCACCGAGGCCGGTTTAACTTGTGTGTCATAATCGACTCTGCCATCAGTTCAAGGGAGACAATCAAACGTATTTTGTAGCTATCTACGTCTATTTTACAAACGTTTCTAGCAGGGTTATTTAAAATTACATGGATTCAGACACATCTAATTCCGCTGTTTTATCATCATTGTGTAACGGATGACTTTTCTCGGCATCCAAAGACCGCGTTGGTAACAAATTATTAATCTCCTCTGAGCTTGAACTCGACTCTGACATTTTGATTTTCCTGTATTTAACAAGTTCCGGCGCACGTGCAAAGTTGTCTCCCTTTATTTACACTAAGGCCCAAAACACCCGGGTCTGGATCTGGTACCAGTCCGAAGTGAAACGCACTGAATCGAATGTGACAAAAAACACAGCGTCTGTGCTGTGTCAACTATAGATCGGGCAACAGACGTAGAACATGCGCTATATTTTCACACTGGCATCTGCGCCTTATTATGTTTTATGTTTCTTAATAAACAACAGGAAAAGCAATGTGGAATTGTTTATAGAAGTAAATATACCGCATCCAAAGATATGAACGCAGTCAATTATATTGTTAACACGTAACAGTTACAGACGCAGATGTCAAAATACATCAAAAGTGGCGTCTTTACTATACATGAGTTTCATCTCCGTCCTTTTGTCTGTCCGTCTGTCCTAAATATAATCCCCCACCCGAAAACTTTGAGATAAGATACTGAGTTGATATTTTGTATATAGCTTTATCATGTGCGGTACCGTTACGTATCGATACGTTTGACTTCGTGGCGATTTACCCATTTTTCACAGGTTTATTGCCTTTGAACTTAGGATATAGGGTATACGAAAATTTGTTGGGCCCGGTAGCATACAGTACTCTCAAGTTACTAGTTAACTTGTCAGGCTAGTACACGCTGCAAGAAGAAACCAGACCCAAGTTCATCAAGCAAACGTTTCGCTAACGTTCGCGAACTATTTGATTGGTTCCCAACATGTCCAACGTGAACACAGCACAGACCGCCCCTTCCCCATATCAAACAAAAAGGTGTCATGTAGTGTTTTTGCTAGTCGCCAACATTTTAAGTTTAATCTTACAAGTAAAAAAAAAAAAAAGTATCAAAATAACTAATGGTTTGGATCACTGGATTTTGGAGGGAAAAAAAAGAGTATATTTTAGATACAGTATTTGGTGGCCTTTTGGTTGTGGAAAATTAGCAATGTTACATGTAGTGCACCCTAGCCATATTCTACCATTTAAGAAGAATATTGTTAGAGAACTAATGCTTTCCCATAGACAAAATCACATACCAACTTAGATGTCAGGGCCATAGCTAGCGGGGGGGGGGGGGGGGGGGGGGGGGGGGGGGGGACAAGGAGGGCAGTTGCCCCCTCCATAAAAAATCCAGAAAGCATTGACCGTTTAAGAAGTTTTAGACTATTAACTAGTCAGTTGCCCCCCCCCCCCCAAAAAAAAAAAAAAAAAAAATCCTAGCTACAGCTCTGGATGTACTTGTCATGCAGCACGTTAGAATTGAGGGTGGGATTTAGCTCAATCGGTTGAGTGCTCACTTGAGGTGCTTGCACCACAGGATCGAACCACCTCGTTGGATCCATCCAACTGAATGGGTTTTTGCTTGTTCCAACCAGTGCATCACAACTGGTCAATGGCCATGATTTGTGCTTTTCTGTCTGTAGGTATAAGGTGCATATAACAGATGCCATGCTGCATTAGGTAAGATGTAGCGTGTTTCCTCTGATGACGATGTGTCAGAATGACCAAATCTTTGACATCCAACAGCCAATGATTAACTAGAACAAACTTTGTTAGAATTGAGAAATCCTATCATTGGTCTATTGAGGTTCATTGAAACTATGATCAACTGTACAAAAAGTGATGACCGTAACCTGAGCAACATTCCAAACCATTACAGTGCATAAGTGCTGCCATCGTCTTGGTCCTAGAAAGAGTGGGTAGAGGGAGAGAAAGGGAATACATTATCTGTTTAATATGACAGCACATTGTTTAATCAGCAGCTATTGGCCAACATTTGGAATTACAGAATAAAACAAATCTGTTGATAAAACTTGGGTGGAGGTCACGGTGGGGATGGGGTGAGACATGCAACAGTCATGTTGGTGTGTGTGTGTGTGTGGGGGGGGGGGGGGGGTGCATATTTGTCAAAGAGTCGAGTAATGTTTTCAAAACAATGTAACATTTGTATTCATAAAATAAAAAGCAGTCTAATAGTAATGCAAATTACAGGTAATTTTCTCATTTATTTATTACTGTACAACTAAAAATAATCTGATACAAAGAGAAAACCTAATAATGTTCGTCAGATTACTTTATTGTTACCTTCAAAGCAAAAGGTATGGCAACAAAAATGAGAAAGAAAGGTTTTATTTAATGATGAACTCGACACATTTTATTTGTGGTTATATGGCGCAGACATATGGTTAAGAACCACACAGGTATTAAGAGGAAACCCGCTGTCACCACTTCGTGAGCTACTCTTTTTCGATTAGCAGCAAGTGATCTTTTATATGCACCATCCCAGACAGGGTAGTACATACCACAGCCTTTTGATGTACCAGTCGTGGTGCACTGGCAGGAACAAGCAACAAAAATGAGATGGTAAAAGGCAGTGGTCATAGCATTGCATAACATTATATGGAGGAAGGGGGTAAAAAGAAAAAAAAAAGAAAAAAAAAAAAAAGATTTCCTGATTTTGCAATTGTTGGCCGTTGTGTAATCAATAGATATCAATGTCATGCAAAAAAACTAATCACAGAGTGATAGCCAGCTCCATTAAAGGACATTTAAAGAAAGGTTTTAACGATTTCAATACATTTCTGTTTGGTAATGTGGCATCAAACATGTAGTTAAAGACCACACAGATAATGAGACAAAACCTACTATACTCCATGGGCAATTCCTTTCAATTAGCAGCAGGGGATGTTTTATATGCGTGATCCTGCAGACAGGATAGTACACACTAGTCTGGTTACTCCAGTTGTGGAGCTCTGACTGGAAGGAGAAAGTTTATTTTGTTTAACGACACCACTGGAGCACACTGATCATTAATAATCGGCAATTGGATGTCAAACATTTGGGGATTCTGACTTGTAGTCATCAGAGGAAAGCCGCTACATTTTTTCTAATGCAGCAAGAGATTGTTTATATGCACTTTCCCACAGATAGGAAAGCACATACCACAGCCTTTGTCCAGTTGTGGGCACTGGTTGGAAAGCGAAAAAACCCAATCAGCTGAATGATCCACTGTAGTGGTTTGATCCTGCGACGCAAGCACCTCAAGTGAGCTAAATGCACAATGGGCCCACTGACAAGGATAAAAGTTTGCTTTGTTTAAAGACACCACTAGAGCACATTGATGTATTAATCACTGGCTATTGGATATCAAACAATTGGTAATTTTTAGTCTTAGAGGAAACCTGCCAACTTTTTCCATTAGGGATGTTATATACATCATCCCACAGACAAGACAACACATACCATGGCCTTTGATATACCAGTCATGTGCACTGGCTAGAATGAGAAATAGCCCAATGGAGGATCGATCCCAGACTGACAGTGCATCAAGCGATCACTTTACCACTGGGTTATGTCCCACCCCTCTTATGAGAATAAATGCTAGACCAAATGTGCATCAGGTGTTTTTTATTACTGGGTTATATCCTGACCCGGCTTCATGCAGATTAACCACAATGATTGAGCTGGACCTCCAAGACCCAAGCTAGATGATTATGGGTGTAAAATGAACATATTTGATATGGGACAGACGTTAAAGCGACGAATTTGCTGGCATTAAGACGTTTTCAACTAACAGCCTTTTTAATAACTTAAGTTAAATATTAAATACATTTTCTTGTTTAAAATAAAAGTCTGTCTACATTTAATGTTTTTCTGATAATTTTAATGTTTGTCGTTGCTAAAACTTCATTTTATTTTCCAATATATATTATACTTTTTTGTACAAAATTACTGGGAGGTAAAGTTCTGTTTGGGCTATTACAAATGTTGGGATGGCCAGAAACACGTTTTTTATACAGACACTGAAATTCTAAACAAATGAATATATTTCATGTGTAATATTAGTGCTTAAAAAGGCTCATGAAACGTGTTACAAAAGGCTGCATTTTCGAGAACAAAAAAACCACATGTTATACTCCAGACTGTTTATTTTTGTAACATCTATTAATTACATTACATGTTTCTTGATTAATACTACAAATAAAAAGTACAAATATGGATATCTCAGATATCACAAGGTCAACTATGGGTATAAATATTATCTTTGTTATATACAATCATATTTATTATCACAACCATAAAAATAAAATATGCTTAACACATTTTGTTCCCAATTAATGATCACATAAGTTTTGAGTACCTCTGGCACAGGTGAATCTTCACAAATAAAATACCATAATTATTACATCCCTTCACATACCCTCCTGAGTTAATTTGAACATTTAAATGGGAAGTTTTTATAGTTGTCCATTATTTAAATCAGTAAAACTTTCCTTAATAGACAGCCGTCATAAAACAATTGCTATATAATAGCATTTAAATAATCAGGTGCTATTTATAATATACTTAATAAATTAAGTTTGTAGATTAAAGACAGTGTAAGGTTTGTCTATGGACACACATGAAGGAACTTTAACAAGAAAATACAACCAATAAACCTTCCGTAATAGAAAGCCATCAGAAAACTATAGTTATGTAATAGCATTTGAATAAGCATATGTGCTATTTATAACATAGTTAATAAATTAATTTTGTAGATTAAAGACCTCATCATATTTGTCAGTGTATGGACATACATGAAGAAACTTTACACAGCAAATGTATCAGAAGCACATCATTTATGGGAAAATATATAAAGGCATAATAAACTGACATATATTTAAATTATTTTTTCATATCTTGAATAAAATAAAAATTATGTATAACATCATATGCCTTATGCAGAAACAAGTTTTCATTTCATACACAATTGTAGTGATAAACATTGAAAGTCTTATGGTACATAATACTGTCATCACAAAACGGACATGAGAAGCTCAAAGTGATCAAATAAGTTGAGCAACCATAGAATATACCGGCAACAAAATAATAGTACAAACTTGGGTTTTCACCCTTACACTCTGCAAACCAATGTTCAACTTTGACTCTTTTAACTTATATGTATGTGCACCAATTATTATTTTGAGTAAAAAGAAGACATATTTATTTACAACTGGATTTGTAAAAACAAAAGGCTGACATAGCCTAGTCTAAATACCCTCCCCCTCCCCCAAGCTAATGATTAATGAAATAGAAACTACATATATATGGCTACTAGACCACTAGAATGATATGTGTACAAAGTCTCGTGATATTATCATGAACGGTTTTGGAACTGCACTCTGGAAACTGTGACTCGGGTCATTCTGGCTATTCGAATATCGAAAATAAAAATGCCCAAAGGCTCTATAATATCACTAGATTGATATGTGTACAATGTCACATGATCAGTTTTGGAGTTGTAGAAACTGGTAATATAATAACTGTTGCTATTTTGTTTCCATGGCAACCAAAAAAATAAAATTAAAAAAGAATTTTTAAATTAAAATTTAAGAAAATAAAAACTCTAAATAAATGTACAGTTAAAATCAGACATCTTATCCTTGTTTGTGTGTGAAATGAAAAAAACAAAAATGATAAATCTATTACAAGAGATGTAGTTTTATGGAGATTCATTTAATATATAATTTGCACGTCATAGACTTTTTAAAAAATAGATTATGTGGAATTGGATTATTTATGCAAAATACATAACCAACCACTATTAAAATCATCCATTAGGCAGAGTTCGACAAATCCGCTAGCCCGACGCCCGTGGCTAGTGGTTTTTAAGTTCGGGCTAGTGAGAAACGCAAAACCACTAGCCCTGCGGGCTAGTGGTTTCCACCTCCCTCCTTATTGCTCGATCGTGTTTGTTGTTTTTTTTCTCTCGGCTGAAATTTCGTTTAATAAATTTGATTGTGATGTTTGTCATCGAATAATATCAACAACGCAATCAGTATATAATAATAATCCACTTGAATTAGGTCTGCAAACTGCAGTAACATGCTATCTCTACATCGCCACAGTTACAGCATGCATTGTTAAGTTTTGCCCTTTCAAGTTTCTGGCACAGGAAATAAGTCTAATGACATGCATGTTTTGATTGGTTGGACATGTCACGTGGTAGTTAATCTCGCACATATGTTTTAGGCCAAGAACTTGGAAATCACCATCGCGACGACAGGTTAATCTCAATCAAGTAAACCCCAGTCATGCTTTGAATTTCAGTTTATTTTATTTACCTATTGTTTTCTAATTTAACACTTCGCTGACATGTGGTTATCGGCAATCAGGAAAACAATTTACTTTAATGGTAACCGCACATGCAATGACTGCTTGGCCTATTACGTGTAGCGGTCTGGATAATGCGTCACAGCTGCCGATACAATATGATACCTTTTTTGTTCATTAATTAACAACGGATTAGATGTCGCCGTTATAGTCTTTTGATATCAGTCTGACACGGGATAATGCCCTGTATTTGAGCAATTGGCACAACCATCCCTGGCGACATAAATAGTAGGGCCCTAAATGTATAACCCACTACCGAACACACTGAACCATCTATTACCATGTGTCACACTGTCGTACCCTCATTTAAATTTTATTATTTTGATAGTTGTTTTAGATATCAACCATGAGTTAGCTCAATTATTTTTCCCCGGAGGGAGGGCAAAAGCGAAAACGGAACAATGACAATGGATCACACTTGACAAAAAACAAAACGTACAACACAACATAAAAATGAAAGTTACAACATGATTTAAGTGTTTGTTTTATTTTACTGTTATACTCGAAAATGTGTTATGTTACAAAAATTATATAAAAATCCAACTATAATTGATCAGGAATTTGGGCTAGTGCTTTATCTTGGTGGGCTAGTGGTTTTCACAAACCCACTAGCCCTGTGGCTAGTGATTTTTAAAAATATTTGTCATACTCTGCATTAGGTTATATTCAACGAACCTGACATCAATACTTTACATCATGCTCAGATGTACAGACTAAAAACCATATGACAGAATAAAAAATAAGTTCAGACAATACAAATTATTTCATACCATAAAAACCAAACACACATTTTAGCAGTTAATGTCATTAATGCACAGCATTCCATCACATTTGCTTACCAGAGAATGTGAACATGAATAAAATATTCAGTTATGGTTAACTGAAACCATGAAACAAATATTTATAATTTTCCATGGCATCACTATATATATACAGCTGCTATAAAAACATTTCATGACATCATGCACCTCGAAACAAAAATCCATCGACTAGTGTCCATCCATAGCATTCAAATACTTCTGATGAATCAACTTTGGAATGATTTTATGCCTGAAAATATTAAAGTATACAAGATCACTAATAAAAACAAAATAATAACCTCTTATAATATGGGACAGTTTATGGGGGGAAAAAGGGTTAATTTAAAGAAATTTTAATTGTGATTCAGCCTCATTAAATCTATAATGTCATGGTAAATTTGTTTTTAACAGCAGATAATGTATTAACAATTTATATTTCTTATTAAACACTGGTAAGTATTACGCTGTGATTCACCATGCAAGTTTTATAGATGGAAAGAAAGAATTTGTTTATTTATTTAACGACACACTCAACACATTTTATTTACGGTTATATGGCATCAGACATATGGTTAAGGACCACACAGATTTTGAGAGAGGACACCCGCTGTCACCACTTCCTGGGCTACTCTTTTCGATTAGCAGCAAGGGATCTTTTATATGCACCATCCCACAGACAGGGTAGTACATACCACAGCCTTTAATATACCAGTCGTTATGCACTGGCTGGAACGAGAAATAGCCCAATGGGCCCACCAACGAGGATCGATCCCACACGACTGCGCATCGAGCGAGCGCTGTACCACTGGGCTATGTCCCACCCCTTTTAGAGATGGCTATACAATCCTAAAACTTCAATTAGCAGCTGCTAATACATTTTGAAACTTGTTAGTATAGTAGCTTATAATGTTTGATAACAAAAATCTCCTGAAATATATGGAAAAAAAACCCTTTGCAATTTGCCGTGAGTACTTACGTCAGAGTAATAGCAGAAGAACTTAATAGGACTGATAGCTAGCTGTATACATAGTCCATACAGTACAGAAATTATTATGGTTTACAGACATCAAAATAAGCCGAGAATGGTTTCTCAGGTTACCAGAATGTTACCACATATCAAAAAAGTCTAAAACAGTCATTCTTTCTCCATTTTAAAAAACCAAAAAAAAACCCCAAGCACCACCTAAACTTTGCTCAAATGCATGTTGTTTAAATATAAAGTACATCTAAAAGTATCAATCTAATGAAAAGTGATATGAATTAAAATGAATAACACAGTATCAGCAGGTTTGTGAAGGAATGATAATAGGATTGTCAACTTCATAAAATGTGTCTTTACGTTACCAGACTAAGAATTTGTCACCCACTGCAATTTTAATGTTTTTGTCATAGGCAAAATGCTTAACGACGGCAATTTTGAGATCGTCTATGACAATTTTAAACCAGTAACTTTGACAACAAATGTGAAAATCAAGAAACAATCCCTTCTACCGGCAGAAGTTATATTTATCCATCAGCAAAAAAATGCCATCGGTCACAGGATTCATATTGCAACTACGGCAACTGCCATTGGTGTCGTCATTTAGTAAGTGCCCTGCAGACTCATAAGTTATGGTGACCTGGACATGGGTTACCAGGCACTATGCTAATTTCAGTTACCAGGCACTATGCTAATTTCAGTTACCAGGCACTATGCTAATTTCAGTTACCAGGCACTATGCTAATTTCAGATACCAGGCACTATGCTAATTTTGGTTACCAGGCACTATGCTAATTTCGGTTACCAGGCACTATGCTAATTTCAGTTACCAGGCACTATGCTAATTTCGGTTACCAGGCACTATGCTAATTTCGGATACCAGGCACTATGCTAATTTCGGTTACCAGGCACAATGCTAATTTCGGTTACCAGTAGGCACTATGCTATTTTCGGTTACCAGTAGGCACTATGTTAATTTCGATTACCAGTAGGCACTATGTTAATTTCGATGCCTGCTTTAGAAACAAAGCCTACCTGAAGGGAATGAGAACGAATATTAAGACTGGGAAGAACATCTTTAGGTAGTTGAAAGGGAAGAAGCCCACAATACAGAGGACTCCCAGCTGTATGATCTGCACCAGTGTGAACAGGTGCATCTTCCGTTGAGGCACTCGGCGGATGTAGTGGTTTGGTGGATAGGCAGCCTGTAAGAAAAACATGGCAAGTTGATTTAGGCATAATCTATCAATAATTTAAATTTCTTATTAAACACAGGGAAGATTTTGTTAAGTAATACATTGTCACAATTGTGATTCACTATGCAAGTTTTACAGAGTGCTACAGAATCATAAAACTTTAATTAGCAGCTGCTAATACATTTTGAAACTTATTAGCACAGTAGCTGACCATAATTGTTTTATAACAAACAAAAAACTCTCCTGTAATATATGAAATATATTGGCCGATTTACATTTGAGTTTCCTTAAGACTAAAAAAACTAAATTGTGTTTCAGGAAATGTGCTGAAATTGTGTTGAACTTCGTTTGTAGATAAAATGTTACGTATGTACTGTTTTCACCTGCAAGTTAATGAATTTTTTTTTAGAAAACAAACAAACAAAAAACCCCTCAGAGCTCAAACTTAAGAATTTGTTTCCTATGATATTTTTTATATCAGTTTCTTTTGCAACAAATAAAAAAATAAAAAATTATCCCCCAAACCAGTGGCAATAATTTTTAAAACAAGTTGAAGTCATCTCCACCACTGTAGCCACCATTAGAAAAGTAATACCTCCATCTCGCCTTTTTACTTCGTAAAGGAAAAAGAAAGTTTGTTTTGTTTAATAACACCATTGGAGCACATTGATTAATTAATCATCGGCTATTGGATGTCAATTTGGATTTGGTAATTCTGACTCATAGTCATCAGAGGACACCCGTTACATTTTTCCTAATGCAGCAAGGGATCTTTTATATGTACTTTCCTACAGACAGGAAAGCACATACCACGGCCTTTGTCCAGTTGAGGTGCACTGGTTGGAACGAGAAAAAACTCAATCAGCTGAATGGATCCACTGAGGTGGTTCGATCCTGCGACGCAAAGCACCTGAAGCGAGCACTCAACTGACTGAGCTAAATCCTGAGCTAAAACTTTGTAAAGGAGACACAAAAAGCAGAAACATGAACAGGTTTACCTGTTCAGTAAAAAACAAAGCAATTCGTTCTGCCATCTGATTATCCTTGAGAGCTGTGACTGCCAGGTACAGGAAGAGACCATACAGAACTGGGGTCGGAATGTACGACAACACCGGCATGATCAGTAAACTCAGACCGATCAAGATGTGAGAGAAAATCGCTGTCAGTCGTGTTTCTCTCACTCTTACAACTCTGAAAACAGAACACAAATTTTTAACATTTATCTTTTTAAGTGATTTTATTACAAATAGCCAATAATTTGAATGCTATTTTGAAAACAAAATTAATCATGCATTCCACTGAAAGTAAAGTCTAGTTAATACAGTTGGTAAACTAAAAATATTTTGATGCTAGCCCACCTCACTCCTATTGTAATGGTACACCACATAGGTACTAGAATGTCTTTTATTAACAGCATCTCACTAAAACAGACCTCAATTTGAGCAGCAGAAAATGGTTTCTATGTACAGTAAAATTAGCCAGACAAGCTAATGTTCTCATGCAAACATTTTACGACAAACTGAACTGAGTTAACAAAGTTATTAATTATATTTCCTGTTGTTTGGGGGGGTTTTGGTGTAAAAAACTTTCTAAAAATTATTACTTAGAATTGATGACTGTTATTTTTAATAGTGTTCATTTCTGGTGCTAAATGCTGATAGTAGAATTTCAATTGTATTTGTCTATTACATTAATTTAACATAATGTTATATGTTACAACTCTTTGTTAACCAACCACCGGCCTCGGTGGCGTAGTGGTTAGGCCATCGGACTACAGGCTGGTAGGTACTGGGTTCGGATCCCAGTCGAGGCATGGGATTTTTAATCCAAATACCGACTCCAAACCCTGAGTGAGTGCTCCGCAAGGCTCAATGGGTAGGTGTAAACCACTTGCACCGACCAGTGATCCATAATTGGTTCAACAAAGGCCATGGTTTGTGCTATCCTGCCTGTGGGAAGTGCAAATAAAAGATCCCTTGCTGCCTGTCGTAAAAGAGTAGCCTATGTGGCAACAGCGGGTTTCCTCTAAAAATCTGTGTGGTCCTTAACCATATGTCTGACGCCATATAACCGTCAATAAAATGTGTTGAGTGCATCGTTAAATAAAACATTTCTTTCTTTTTTTTCTTTGTTAACCAAGTTTACACTGCTACTAGTACTTCAATCAAATAAGTTTTCAGTTGAATTTATGAACAGAAATTCTCCATTTGTCTTATTCAGTAATGAAAAACACCTCTTTTGACATAAGAAACACATTGAGATACCTAAAACTAAACAGGTATCCCCCCCCCCCCCCCCCCCCCCAAAAAAAACAATTATCGATGCAAACACTCTCTACTTAACATGAATGTCAATTATCATAAAATAATTTATTGAAATGCATGTCTTTACACACTTGTAGAGAAACAGTACAGAAAACTTTTTGGGGGGTATCTCCTAAGTTCAAGGGCCATAACTCTACGAAAATTGGGTAACTTGATCTGTAACAGTACATAATAAAGCTACACACAAAATTTCAGCTTAATATCTTGAGGCATTGTGAAATAAGCATCGAGAAAACTACATGTGGGACTTGACGGATAGACAGACAAACAGGAGGATGGAGAGGAAGCCTAGAGTCCTGTCCGGTTGGACCAGTAGGGAACTAATAAAAAGTGCTTACATTTGATGAATGTGTCCCTGTTCTACGCGTTCCTCCATGTCGGCCAGAGCACGTACGTGGAGTGGAGAATGTGGAAGGGCTGCATGTAACCAAGGGAAGCAGATTAGTGACAGGCCGGCATTCACAATGGAAATTACCAGCAGGTCCCAGTGGTATGCAGTGCCTTTCTTCATTCTGCAAACAATTCAAACTTTAATAATTAATATTACTATTTACATTACACACATTAAAAAAAAAAAACCCACAATAATACTGTGGAATTAAATGTTGTTCATACATGTAGCTGCATCCATAGACATTTTTATCTCGATTTGTATTTAAAAATATAATAAATAAAAAATAAAAAACATATTTATAAAAGAATTTGTGATTCACGATTAATCCAATGAAAAGAAGAAAAAAAATGAAATTAAACTAATAAATTAAACATTGTCTAGGTCTTATAGTTTGGGCGAAATAAGAGTTAAAATTAAACGTGAAAACTTAATACCGAGGTAAAAGCCTTTTGGAAAAGTAATATCTATATCTTGTCTGCTGACTTGATCAAGCAACTAAAACAGTGTTACACCAACAGAGTTCAGTAAAAATGATTTTCTACAGTAAAACTCAAGTTGAGTAATGACTTATATTGTTTTATCTTGGGGCGTAACTCATGATACATGTGTACTGGTATAGTCATAAATGGACTGTGTAATGAACTATGTGCAGATCAGTACGTACCATGGCCTTCACTGTACTAGTAATGGTGCACTGGAAAAAACCCTCACCCTGAATCCATCAAGAAATAGCAATCCCGAGACCTATCGCACCTCATTTCAACTTACTTTTGTGCTTATATCCAATTAAGGTTCAAGCACGCTGTCCTGGGAACACACCTCAGCTATCTGGGCAGTCTGTGCAGGACAGTTGGTTAATTGTTAGTGGTTAGTAAGAAAGACCAGGGTGTAGTGGTCTTACACCTACCCATTGAGTTAAAACTCGCTCTAAAGTCTGAACCAAAATGTTAACTACGGTAAATTGCTCTCCTACTTTAATTTTTTGTTAGATTTTACCCACATTTCGTCCAGACAGAAATCTAGGAAAAACCATTGCAATGACTCAGATTCCACATATTAGGTGATAACCATGTCAGCTATATCGACTTCGCTGAGATCGCATAGGGCAAAAAGCATGTATTTTGTGCTGGTTGCCATTTTGACTTTTAATGGAATATTCTCCAAGAGGGGTGAAAGGATATAACTTAATCTAACGTCATAACACAAATGTTATGATATAAAGTAGCAACACGTTATGATATAAAAGCAAACGTGATAACATCATATTAATTTTTTTTTAGTAGTATAGTTTCTTAAAAGATACCACTAGAGATCATTTATTTTATATTAATTATTTCACATACTTTGGAGGCTTTCACCCATCTTGAAGAGTATTCCATAAAAAAGCAAAATGGCAGACGGCAGAAAATTGCATGTATTTTGCCCTGTTATCTCAGCGAAGTCGATACTGGTGACATCGTTACAGTCTCATATGTGGAATCTGTGTCACTGTAATGTTTTTTTCACAACTTGTGTCTGGACAAAATTTGGGGGGAATGTAACAGTAATTAAAGGTAGGAGAGTAATTTATCATAGTTGTTAACAATTTGGTTCAGACTTTAGGTGGGAGCATGTACTGGGTTGCGAACCCTGTACCTATCTACCTGAAGTCTGATGGCTTAACCACGACACCACTGAGGCTGGTATAGCACTGTAATGGTTAATAAAAACAAAACCAACCTGTTCTGAGGAGCATTCACAAGTGCAGCCGATATGTTCTGGTCCATGAAGAACAACAAAGACAAACAGAATCCCAGGCCCATAGCTGCGAATATTGCCCCGATGGAAAGATCCTGCATTGTGATCAGCTGGAACAGGTTTGGATCTCTGTCAGAGTTAAAACTCTTACCCACTGAAAAACAAAACCACCCCAAAATATTGTGTAAAATAAATCTTTGTTTCCAGAACAAATACTCTGTATGAAAATTCTAAGCTGAATTAAATATGGACATGGAAAGATACACACAGTAATATTATTGTGAAAAGTCTTGGAGCATCAGCACTAGGATAACCAAACAATGGGAAAAAAGTTTGTTTTGTTTAATGACACCACTAGAGCACATTGATTAATTAATCATGTCAAACATGTGGTCATTTTGACAGTCATAGAGAGGAAACCCGCTACATTTTTCCATTAGTAGCAAGGGATCTTTATATGCACCATCCCACAGACAGGATAGTCATGGTGCACTGGATGGAACGAGAAATAGCCCAATAGGCCCACCGACGGGGATCAGTCAGACCGACTGCGCATCAGGTGTGACATTTATACTAATGCAGCAAAAGATTTTTTATATGCATTTTCTCACAGTTAGGAAAGCACATACCACAGCCTTTGTCCAGTTGCAGGCCTTTCCCCAGGATTTTTTTAAGGCGCTTACATATTTAGCATCATTATAACACAAAAATCAAGCCAAAAGAAGTGGGGTAGTGAGTTGAAAACAGTCAAGTGTTTGCCTTCAATCCATCAAATCATGTTGGGGTTGTTTTTGTGGGGGGTTGTGGGGGGCTTTTTTCTAAAAACCCCATCAATTCCCCACCCCCAACAACTTCATAATTTGCGTCATGTTGTTGTTGTTGATTTCAGCGTCGTGTTAAATGCTTGTTGTGATTTCTGCTTGTAAAATACCTAAGCTAAGAATGCTGACTTCACAGTATATTCCATTTATAAAAAAAAAACTACCAAAAAACCCCCCAAAACGTTAATAAAATAAAATTTTACTTTTTAAAAAAAATCCAGCTAACTTATTAAATGTCATCTCACAGTTTAACAAATATATATCTAGCATTATCTAACAAATATGATTATTGTAAACTAATTCAGTGTACGTTTAACTGCAATTTGTATAAATACTGCATGTACATTTCCCGCGATCGCGATCTCAGTGCGTGCTCTCGACCATAGGTACAAAATTAACAAAGACAAAGGAAATAACGAAACTGCAGTTAGGTATTCATTGCTGCAAACAACTATTGTTTTTCTACACATTTACTCCTGTGTAATCGTATTGTTCATGTCCGCAACGATATCTCTTGACACGTGGGTGTCAGCTGACTCTGAAGCGTGACGTATATTACGCCAAGAGCTTTCCTCAGTTCAGCCAACGAACGTTCTTCCTAACGTTCGCGAACTACTTGATTGGTGTCCGTCGTGTCCATTTGGTTTAACGTGAAGCGCACAAAACAGTGTAGCAAACGTTTTGTTTCCGCTCGGTCTGGCTGAACTCAGCCCTTGGGATAGCCGACATGTCGTTCGGCCCTGAACTGGCATGTGTATTCAAATTGACATGCATTGTCAGTTTGTTTTTATTACTTTGGTTCAAAGACTTTACAAAATTAAAATAGCAAGTTACATATCTTCCAGACATTGAATCGCCGTCACATTGCTGTCATACATGTCGAATGCATGCCGTTAAAATTAATAACCTTTATTATTAAAATAAGCAAACATCATAAGGCACACGCTGTATTCTGGATAACACCGTTTCTCGTTACCGGTCGCGAGATCGCTATTATGCTAATTGAATATTTGGTATTATTATGTTTGAGGTGTCGAATAGATTATGTAACCGTTTGTTCACATCAGAAGATAGAAAATGGCTCAGCCAAAATTTTAGCCACTTGCAAATTTTATTAGCCATTTTTTTGGTCGATTCGTGACCGTTCATTTTAGCAAATAACAACGTAGTTACGGTTTCGATATGGTAAATATATACCAGGATTAATGGTGACATGTTTTACTCAAGAATTTCACCTTCAAAGATGTTTATTCAATTAATAGGTATTTTCTTTGATTTGTCTTGATGCGTAATTCCCAATCATACAGACATTATTACAACAAGCAGTTATCTGGCGGATTAGTAGTAGCCGATCACCTGTACCACGTGACCAACACAAGCCCGCCGACAATTAAAACGGTGCGATCAATGGACCTCAAAGTGAACATCTAAAGAATTGCAGAGATACCAAATGGAAGTGTGATAATGTGTGGTGAATGACGTTACGGATCACAGCTCCATTGTTTTGTATACATGTTACAAATTAAGCCGACACGGTCCTGCAGTTAAGGCGCTTACCAGACATGAAGGCGCTTACTTGGCTGGCTAAGGGAGCACGGGCCGTGTCGGCTTATCGCTCTAGGGAAACCCCTGATTTGTGATGCACTGGTTGAAACGAGAAAAAAACCAATCAGCTGAATGGATCCACTGAGGTGGTTCGATCCTCTAACACAAGCAACTCAAGAGGCACTGAGCTAAATCCCACCCGCTTATAGTTTCCGAGAAATGAAGCTAAATGTTAAAACAATATTGTCACAATTTTAGCACATCGATATCATTTATGGTATTACATAACAAGTTTCCAGAGATGAAAATGATACTGGACAAATAAAATTTAAAAAAAAAAATATCAAAGCTGGGTCTTGAAAAGTTGATTGTTAAATTGGGAGTTTTTCATCAAACAATGAACACAGTAACAGTTGTAGAGTGACACTAAAATCCACAATTCTGGTACATTTCAACTGATTTTGTTTTACTGTTATACAACTAAAATTGAAGTACTTCAGCCAGAAACCTTCAAGTACAGTCAGATTTAGTCAGATTAAACACAACATTAATTATGCAGGGGTGGGAATTGGTGAACTGTAAAAAAGAGAAAATCTAGAGGGATACCGGAAATTCTTAAAATCCTAGGTTAAAATCTGTGCCATCGGACACATTTTGGAAGAAAGGACGATTAAAATGCAAGGAAATGCAATGTTCCATGAGTGGAAAACAGCTGATCGAGGAGAATTCCCACTCCTGATTATGAAAAACAAAAAACCCAAACAAACAGGAACTGACTGTAGAAGACCAATACAGTCTCTGTTGAAACACAAAACAAGGCCTAACATTAATAGAAACATGCCCTCTTAACAGTGAACACTTGCCAGAAGATTTCCACTTCACACATACTCTTTGTATTAAGGTACAGAGTTCTCTATTAAACAATTTGTAAGTCTACAGTGACTACAATCTATATCCGAATTTAGGCTGTCATTCATGATTTGTCAAATAAATTTCATTACTAATTCACCAAAAAGTTAATTTAAAAAAGAAAGAAAAAAGAATGTGTTGTGTGCAGATTTATACTGTTTGGCTAAATTAAACTTGAATTTAGCTTCAGGGCCCGTGCTTATAAAACTTTTAGAGTCCAGACTCAATCTCAAGTGATGTCACACGCATGCAGTTTGTATGGCATTGCCATGGCGTTACTGTCTCAGACTCTATTAGAGTCTCGAGTTTAGACACTAAAAGTTTTACAAGCACCAGGCCAGGTTGTCCAGACCAAAATTTGCCAAACTGCTAATAATTTTTGAGTTCAGTTTAAATCCATATCAACTCACTTTTCACTTCACGAAAGACATATGCACCAATGAAGCTCATGATTATAACAGATACTGGCAACGAATAATCAGAAAACAGTTCTCTCTTTCCAGCAGTGAGATATGGCCTGTAAAGGGAAAAACATACAGTATATATTTAAAAAGCAACATTTCAAAGGCAAGACAATTTGCCGAGATAAAACACAATATGCTGTCTGTATATTTTAGCACAAGCTAATAACTATTAAGATAATAACACAATTTGCAGTAAATATATTTTTTAGCATAAGACTAAAACAGTTTTATCCCTATATACATTGGTGAGATATGATGACTAGATAAATGTCCACATTTTCGGTCACTGATTTTCCATAAACATACACTTTAAATCTTTTGTTTCAGTATAGAATATACAAACAACATTTAGTGTCAAGCTAGATACATAACTTGCACTGAGTGTTATTTAGATACACATATATAGTATCAGTACATTGAGAACAGTGGTATGAATGAACAACAAAGTATTAGTGTTTGTGAAGGTATTTTATAGTAATAATGGAAATATTTATTATAAATGTGATAAACTTAGTGTGTCTATGAAAGTATTTTTATAGTAATAATGGAAATATAAATGTGATAAACTTAGGTTTTTGTGAAAGTATTTTTATAATGGAAACATAAATGCGATAACCTTAGTGTGTCTTTGACAGTATTTTTATAGTAAAAATGGAAATATAAATGTGTGGTAACCTTAGTGTGTCTGTGAAAGTATATTTATAGTAATAATGGAAATATAAATGTATGCTAACTTCAGTGTGTCTGTTAAAGTATTTTTATAGTAATAATGGAAATATAAATGTATGCTAACTTCAGTGTGTCTGTTAAAGTATTTTTATAGCAATAATGGAAATATAAATGTATGCTAACTTCAGTGTGTCTGTTAAAGTATTTTTATAGTAATAATGGAAATATAAATGTGTGGTAACCTTAGTGTGTCTGTAAAAGTATTTTTATAGTAATAATGAAAATATAAATGTGTGATAAAACTTTAGTGTGTCTCTGAAAGTACTTTTACGTTACCGGGTCTGTATTATGTAGTAACCAGACACATTGCCTATTTCAATGCCTGCTTATCATACTTGCAAGGGTTGCATTTAGTAATCGATTAACAAAATATATGGTAAGACTAAAAAAAAAAAAAAAACAACTTTAAAGGGACATTCCCGAGTTTGTTGCATTGTAAGATGTTTCCGACTAATAAAATACTTCTATGATTAAACTTACTTATTAAATATATTTTCTTGTTTAGAATATCAGTGCCTGTATATTCAATGTGTTTCTGTTCAGCTTAATATTTGTAAGAAGCCCAAACTGGATTTTGTCTTCAAATAATTTCGTACGTACGAAAAAATTATATTTTAAGAAATAAAATGAAATTTAACCTAGTACAAATATTAGAACGATAAGAAAAACTTTTAATATACAGCCACTGATATTTTATGCAGAAATATATATTTGATATGTAGTTACAATCGTTAAAACGTCTCTGTTAGTCAATAACATCTTAAAAACTGCAGCAAACTCAGGAATGTCCCTTTAACATATATAATTACGTCTTTGTGAAATTGTAGAGTGTGACTCCAAGCCATAAGGTTCCGAGCAAGAGCAGCAGATACAGTAGACTAACGTCTCGGTGACACTCCATGACCTCTTCTGTGACGTTGTTAAATAGTGTCGACCCTGTGACGTTGTTAAATAATGTAGACCCCATTGTGGATATGGTTGTTGACATGGTGGTGGTGGTCATGTTGTCAGGCAATTTTGATATGTTCCAAAACGACAAGCTAGGAGAAGGTTTACACGCGTCAACATTATAGTTTTCCTTAAAATCTGAAAATGAGAAAAATAAACAATTCTTATGGCAACTGATGATAACCATTCATTACAAGAGAGAGAGAGAGAGAGAGAGAGAGAGAGAGAGAGAGAGAGAGAGAGAGAGAGAGAGAGAGAGAGAGAGAGAGAGAGAGAGAGAGAGAGAGAGAGAGAGAGGGAGGGAGTGGAGAGAGAGAGAGATAGAGAGAGAGAGAGAGAGAGAGAGAGAGTGAGAGAGACACACAGAATTAAAGCAAATATAAATATAAAAAAACAAAAAAACAATCAACAAAAAAAACCCCAAAGAGTACAAATACAGTATTTTTTTCATAGCCATACAATATTAAAAATAATCATTCATTTCATTTCAGCTTATTTTTGTGCTTATATCCAATTAAGGTTCAAGCACGCTGTCTTGGGCACACACCTCAGCTGGACAGTGGGTTAATTGCTAGTTGTTAGTAGTTATTTAGAGATAAGAGGGTGATGGGGCCTTACACGTACACATTGAGTCGTTAAAACTCGCTCTGGGTAGGAACCTGTACCAGGCTGGGAACCTACCAGCCGTATATCCGAGGCCGATTCATATTCTGATATGGTAGGTGTCAACAATAAGGATTCCCCAATCAGCAGGCAAATTAACTAATCACTAATTTTTATACAGGATGGCTTTGTGAAAAAAACACTCAGCTAATACAATTGTGCATAAGTTGACCACTTCTCAATAAAGTTTCATAAAAAATATTTTCATCCTTTTTAGACTTGGCTAAGACAATCTCCTCTCCAATTTTAGCACTGAACAATATTAACTTCTGTGTTGCCTCCCTTGACTAGCAACATGTCAGGTCACGTTTAATTTCTCTATTGAAGCCGGAGCAATATTACATTAATTATAGGGAGTGTATGTTAAAGTAGCAATGTTTCATGAGGTGTAAGGACATTTGCATCATCTACAGAATGTAAGTTATGTGCATCTGTGTATATTTTAAAGTTATATAGGAAAGAAACAGTTGTGAGTGATATGTGAGCTGTATGTGAGCTGTACTCACTTAAGGTAAATCGTTACAGGCCTTTCTTGCCACCAACGTATCAAGCAAAGTTAAAAGATACTGGTGTTTTTCTATTTCCAACAACTGTTAAACAATGCCTCAGAGCTGACGAGGTGAAAAGGACAAGGAGAAGGAGAAGGAGGAGAAAAATACAGATGTTAGTAAGCCAGCCGACTCGGAACAGAATCATGAAAACGATAAAGGTTTGTGTGCATGTTCTACAGAATTAACCAAAATTCGAGAAACATTCAGCAATTTACCAACAGTCAAAGACATTGAATCTATGCTACAGAACGCTGTTGATAAAGTTTTAAATAAGATTGTGGAAAAACTGAAGATTGAGATATGTAAAGAGGTTAGAAACGAAATTGAAAAATGTAAGGATAAAATAGAAACATTATCAAACGAGAAAAATAAACTACAAAGTGAACTGAATGATTATAAATTTAAAATGAAAGACATGAGGCATGTACCAATACAAACAACACAGCAATACAAATGGCCAACCGAAACGAGCAATATTCTCGAAAACGAAACATAAAGATCTTTGATATGCCAGAGGAAAAAGGGGAAAATGTCTTGGACAGATTTGTTGACATGTTAAAAAGCGTTGGGGAGGACATTGATCCAAATGACATCCAGGCAATTCACAGGCTACCAGGACACGACAAGACACAGCCACGACCCGTGATTGTGAAATTTTTCTACTCGGACACCAAGCTGAAAATTATACGATTACGCAAGTCAATGAGAGAAAAACTGAAAGTCAGGCTATCGGACGATGTCACGCGCTTAAATGTGTTATTGATGAACAGACTCAGATCGAGTGAGCACGTTACGGACACTTGGTTTTTTAATGGTAGTGTGTTTGCAGTGAAGAACGGCCAGAAGAAAAAATATGACTTGTTTGATAAACCATAAATACAATGTATGTATCATTTTCTAACAATTCATAGTATTTTGCTGTCATAGTTTTGTCTTAATAATATGTCCAGTGCACTGCAGCACAAACAGGTCTATGTACAGTAAATTAGTACAGATGTGTGTATGTATGTATGCGTGTGTACATATGTGTGTACATGTATGTGTGTACATGTATGTATGTATGTATGTAGTATAACAGCTTAAACGGCGATCATATACTATACGTTGTATTTACTATATAGCTATTTCTACGGTGAAAATACTGGGCTCTTTTTAATATTATTACTATTTTATAAAAAAAAAAATTGTGGTGGTTTAGCTTAGGGTTTTGTTTGTTTGTTTTTTTGTTGTTTTTTTTCTTTTTGTTTTTTTTCTTTCCTTTTCTTAATTATTATGGATTTTTAAAATTATTATTTCGGTTTAATCTATTTCCTTATTCATCTCAAAACATTTATCGAATGTTGCGCCTTATAAAATAATATTATATAAAAAAAACATGTTTGATACCTAAGTAATTAATGAGATGATTGATTAATTGGTTGATTGATTGATTAATTCGTTGATCGGTTGATCGATTGTTCTGTTTATCTTTTCATTTTTGTATTTATGTTTCTTCTTAGTTATCTACTCATTGTTTATTTGTTTATTGTACTGATTTAAATAGTGGTGACTGTCATAGTGGACAAATTATTTATAGCAGTAGTATGGTATTAATTTAATTTAATTTAATTTAAGTGGTAGTTTGGATATTATTATTACTGATTTTATTATTACTGCACTTATTATTGCTTTTATCATCATCACTGATACTACTACTACTACTACTACCACTACTACTACAGCTGCTGCTGCAGCTACTGTTGCTATTATTATTACTACTTCAACTACTACTATTACCACCACTGTTCTCATTAATGACATTACTAACATAGGAAAGCTTAAAGCTGTTTTGCCCCCCCCCCACCCCAACATTTAAATCAGTTTAAAGAAAAGATGTCTGCGTTTTAAAAATTGTTCCATGCCTTTCATTTTGACACAGGGAGACAACAGTGCATATTTTATACACTAATTCATTCTCTCTGTTTTTTTCTAAAAAAAATTATTAATTAGAATCATACTTTCTCTTACTTTTATTTCCAAACTGCAATTTTATGTAACAGTGACCGTTTATGTGGAATATATGATAATTGCTGATATACAAATTTTAACAGTTAACTGCCAGGGATCGGGTGATCCAGAAAAAAGAAAGGACGTATTAAACTATCTGAAAAAAAAAAAATATTAACATATATTGTCTACAAGATACACATTTTACACATGAATTAGAACCCTATATTCAAGCACAGTGGGGGTATAAATGTTTATTCAATTCACATTCTAGTAATTCACGGGGTGTAGCAATAGTATTCAATAATAATTTTGAATATAAACTGCATAAAATAAAAACTGATAATTCGGGTAATTATATAATTCTTGATATAACAATAGAAGGGGAGAAGATTACATTGGTTAATATTTAAAACCACAATTTTATGAGAACATTTTTAACTCATTAGAAGAATTTGAAAATGAAAAATATGTTATATGTGGTGACTTCAACTTGGTACTTAACCCTGATTTAGATACAAGAAACTACTTACATATTAATAATCCCAAAGCTAGAGATCTAATTTTAGAAAACTTTGAGAAATTTAGTTTCGTAGATCCATTTCGTGAACTTTACCAGAATTAAACAAAATATACGTGGACTAAAAAAAATCCTATTAAACAAGCTAGATTAGATTTTTTTCTCCTATCAGAAAATTTAATATCACTTGTAAATAAAATATCGATTGAGAGCAGTTATAGATCTGACCATTCCGGAGTGATACTTTATTTAAAGGTACATCATTGTAAAAGAGGTAAGGGGCTGTGGAAATTTAATAACTCCTTACTTAAGGATAAAACATAAGTCAACTCCATTAAAGAGATAACTGAAAATGTTAAATGTCAATATGCAATTCCTGTATATAAGACAGAAAACCTAGGTCAAATTCCTAATGAGAATATCCTATTACTTTGCTAATTGTATATATAAAAGTGCTTCTGGGTGCATTGCGAATAGATTGAAAAAAGTATTAGATAAAATTATAGCAAACAATCAAACTGGTTTTATTAAAGGCAGGTTTATAGGTGAAAATATAAGATTAATTTATGATATAATGCAATATAATGAATACCATAAAATACCAGGGATGTTATTATTAGTGGACTTCGAGAAAGCTTTTGATGCAGTCTCCTGGCGTTTTATTGAACAATCTTTAGATATCTTTAACTTTAAATCTTCAATAAAAAAATTGGATAAAAACTTTTTATAATAACTCTGTTCAGAATATTACAAAATGGATTTTATCACAGAGTTTTAATCTAGAAAGAGGATGTAGACAAGGTGATCTGCTATCCCCTTATATCTTCATAATATGCTCCGAAATATTACAATACTAATTAGAAACTCTAAAGACGTTAAAGGTATCGATATAGATGGGGAAAGTTATATTATATCTCAATATGCAGATGATAGAACCTTTATTTTAGATGGATCACCTGAATCCCTGAACAGTACATTAAAAATATTAGATATATATGCAGACGTTTCTGGCTTGAAAATAAACTATTCTAAGTCTCAAATTATATGGACAGGAAGTAAAAAAAATTCAACGGAGGTTTTCCATCCAGCAAAGTGGAAGCTACAATGGGGAGAAGAACACTTCACTTTATTAGGTGTAAAATTTTCGCTTAACTTATATGAAAAACACGATAAAACAGTGGTTAACGAGAAAACTTAAAGTTATGGGCAGAATTGTTGTTGTAAAAACTCTCATTATTTCCAAAATAACACATTTATTAATTTCATTACCAAATCCATCACTAAAATTGTTAAAAGAAATAAACAAAATCATTTATAATTTTATATGTATTAAATAGCTGGCTAATACTTCAACAAAAACATGGCTTTAATAATGATGATTTGTTAAGTTCTAATATTTTATATAATAATAACATATTAATAGACAAAAAAAAGTATATTTTATAAACACTATATTGAAAAAGGTATATTATTTATCAAGGCTCAACCTGGATCAAAAATACCTGTAGCCAAAGTACCCCATACACCCACCCCCACTTCTAAGGCCTATGGCATTCAAACAACAAACATACAGAAATATGGGGGTGGGTGGATTGTTTATTGAGGGTAGATGTTTTTTCTTTCTTCCTTTTTTCCCAAATAAAAATTTGAGAGCTTTTTTTATATAGAGCTCCTTATTTCTTTAAATAGCAATCTTTAAGTTAATTTGAATTGTTTTTCTTTTTTTTTCTTTTTTTTTTAAGTGACCCATCAATTCCCCACCCCAATTTCATAATTTGTGCCATGTTGTTGCTGTTGATTTCAGCGTTGTGTTGTGCTTGCAAAATACCTCGGCTAAGAATGCCGACTTCACAGTATACTCCATTTATTTATATATATAAAAAAATAATAAAAATAATTTAAAAAAACGTTAATAAAATTAAAATTTACGGTCTTTTTAAAATCCATATATTCGCACCGAGAGCTGTCCTCAGTTCAGCCAACTATGGCAGTGTGTGATTGGTGTTCGCCATGTCCATTTGGTTTAACGTGAAGCACACAAACCAGTCTAGCGAACGTTTTGTTTTCGCTCGGTCTGGCTGAACTTGGCCCTTGAGATAGCCTACATGTCTTTCGGTCCTGAACTGGCATGTGTATTAAAATTGACACGCTTTGTCGGGCTGTTTTTTATTACTTTGGTTCAAAGATTTTACAAAGTAAAAATAACAAGTTACAGATCTTCCAGACATTGCTGTCATACATGTTGAATGCATGCCGTTAAAATTAATAACCATGATTATTAAAATAAGCAAACATTATAAGGCCTACGCTGAATTCTGCATGACACCATTTGTTTTGTTACCGGTCGCGAGATCGCTATTACTCTAACTGAATATTTGGTATTATTATTATGTTTGAGGTGTCGGATAGATTATGTAACCGTTTGTTCACATCAGAAGACAGAAAATGGCTTAGCCAAAATTTTAGCCACTTGCAAATTTTATTAGCCATTTTTTGTAAAAATTAGCCAATGGCTAATTTGGCTACTGACAGCACGAGCCCAGATTTATACAAGATTTATTAGATGACGAAGGACGATACATGAACTTTGATACCTTCAAAGCAAAATATAACATAAGGTCAATTTTTTTAGAATATACCTTGTTATTAACGGCTGTCAAATCATTTATGCGTGATATAATAAATACAAATAACCAAACATTCAATTTAGGCAAAAATCCAATATTTCCATCGAAAATTAAATTCTTTCTAAAAGACCAATTGGGAAGTAAAATCTTTTACAAACTACAAAATAAATCATCACATCACAAATGAAATATTCAGCGGAAGGGTGTGATTTTACCTCTTCGTTATGGGCGAAATATTATAGTTTACCATTAGGCTCTTTAAAAGACCCAACGCTGTTGTGGTTTCAATACCAGATTTTACATAGAATTATACCAACAAATACCTTTTTACATAAAATAAAACTGATTGATTCTAGTATGTGTAACTTTTGTTCACATGAACCAGAAACACTGCAGCATCTATTTTATGACTGTCCTAAAGTCGTTGAACTCTGGAGTATTATAGAAAAATGGTATTACAAAAAGGTGATTATACCCAGTTGAATAGGAACACAGTTTTATTTGGAATTATAAATAGTAAAAATATATTTGTTAATTGTTAACGTAAAATATTACATATACAAATCAAAATTACAAAAGAGCACACTAAATGAAACTGGTATCAACAATTTTATTAAAGATAAGTTACAAATAGAAAAATACATATATTATAAAAACTTTTTACATACAGAATTCTACGACAATTGAGGACCATGGTTAAAAGTTCTAGAAGGCCACATCTGAGACACTTAATACTTTTGTTATGTGTATAATTTTAAGTATGACACCAGTTTGGAAGTATATCAATAACTTCATTTTAAGTTTTCTCTTTTCAATCATCTTTTTATTTCCACTTTTGTTACTGCTCCTTTTTTATATATTAGTATATTGTTTGCTATGTACTTTGTAAGGTAGTGAAATCAGGGCCCCAACCCTGACACTATCATAACATATTTCTGGGGCAATAAACTATTTAAAAAAGAAAATTAAAAAAAGAAAGAAATTAACTTCTAATAAATCAAATTCACCCTGAAAACAACTGTCAGTTGCTGTATGTAACTATTATTAACATTTGGTGCCTGCAGCATTAAATGATTTTAACTTACTTTCAACAGTATTTTTGAATGCATCTTGAGCAAAGGCAATGGAGATAAATAAAGCAAATATTTCTTCAGATGACCTGTAACATGAAACAAAACAAGAATAGTAGTACGAGTAAAGTTGTCGAGCAGTCTGTTTTAATGAAATAAAGCTGTTAAATTTTTAAATGACAGGAATTTTAATAAAACATTAAATTTGAGGAATTAATCAAATATGAAAGGAAAACACTTCTTTTTCTGGTAGTCTTTAATTATTAAAACAGAAAATAAACACATCTTCGTATTGGATCTCTAGCACACACTGAAAGAATTGGGCATCATTTGTGAAATCTATTTCATATGAACTTGGTCTGAGGTCATAGCTTTAGATCTCACTAACTTGGGCACAACAGGCTTTTTGTCTGTTCCCAGCACACCAAGGTCTTTTTAGTGCAGTAATGTTAATAATAGCAGATAAAGAGTTGTACATATTCAGAAATGTATTTCAAGTTATTTTAATTTAATAACTTAACATTCCATTGATTTTGAGGTGAAATGTTTTGAGGTTAGCATGTTTGTACTTAATTTGGGCTTACTTATTTTGTGCATACTTATTGTGTGCATACTTATTGTGTGCATACTTATTTTGCACATTCTTATTTTGTGCATACTTATTTTGCACATACTTATTTTAGGCATACTTATTTTGCACATACTTATTTTGGGCTTGCTTATTTTATGCATACTTATTTTGGGCATACTTATTTTAGGCACACCCTTTATTGCCTCAGGTTTGTTGCAATTTCAAGCCCTGTAAATGATGTCCTATGTCTAGCCATATTACCTTGAGAAGCATAATTAGAATTACCTTGTTGAAAACTGCATAAGAATGCTGAGATCAAATACTGAATACAAAATTAGGAAGAAGGAGTTCCAGAGTCCAACACAGCAGAACATAGACTGGAAATTCAGATCAAAGTCTTCAGAAAGGCTGTAAATAACTGAAATATGATAAATGATATAGTACAGTCAAACTTCAATAACTCAAACTTCAATCTCTCAAACTGAAGTGACGGTACCGGCCGAGTTGCAGTACAACTAGTAATAACAGACTTCAAAAGCTCAAACTTCGAAAACTCGATCCCTAAAACTAAATTTTTGGTCCCACCATATATTATTTAATAGATAGATAGATAGGAAATGTTTTATTTAACGACACACTCAACATATTTTATTTAGTTATATGGTGTCGGTCATATGGTTAAGGACCACACAGATATTGAGGGATGAAACCTGCTGTGGCCACTTCATGGGCTACTCTTTTCGATTAGCAGCAAGGGATCTTTTATATGCACCATGCCATAGACAGGATAGCACATACCATGGCCTTTGAGTGATAAATAGCCCAATGGGCCCACCGACGGGGATCAATCCCAAACCGACCGCGCATCGAGTGAGCGCTTTACCACTGAGCTACGTCCCGCCCCACTCAGCTAGCTTATTGGATCCACTGTGGTGGTTTGATCCTGCAATGCAAGCACCTCAATTGAGCACTCAACCAACTGAGCTAAATCCCGCCCCCTTTCAAAAATGTTCTGGATAAAACTGTAGGTGCTGACAGGAACTCAAAAATTATCAATGTAATAGTATTCAATGTCAAACATAGGGTTATTGCTGTAATAGAGCGGTAATCTTTGCCTACCAGGAGATAGTCAAAAATTCTCTGTTTTCGTTAGTTATCTTTGACCGAGAAAGTGATTATAACCATCCAAAAGGCAGAGTACTCGGGCTATGAATACGTGAAAGGAAACACCCTGACCAGTGGGTAGGCCTACTTACTTTTTGTGTACAGTGCAAGAGGTGCAGTGGTGAGTAACACTATCTGAGGGGTTCCACCAAAAAAGGCAAACATCAGACCGCCAAATGTTTGTGTATACAGAACCTTTTCAACAGCTGAAAAATACAAGAGAATCTTTACAAGAGCTGAAAAAATACAACAGCTTTTCAACAGCTAAAAACTTAAACATCCATTTCAACAGCTGAAATATACAATAGAACCTTTTCTCCCAGCCCTAGCCATGCAAGACAGGCGTATTCCATGACATCAGCCCATGCAGAATAAATCAGTCTTGCATGACCATGTGACTTCCGTTGTTTGAGCTGACATCATGTAAACGGCAAAATAACACAAGAAATGTTTTTTATATTTTATAAAAACAAAGAAACCTGCTGTCATAATGAAATGATACTATCATTTTCGGTTTATACTTTTAGTATAAACCAATTTTGGGTACGATCTTTTCAATGGTTATGATTATTTTATTGTAAGATAAAATAAAAACAAAGTAGGTTTTTTACGTTTTCCCAAAATGCTTGTTTTTCATCTACTGGATGGGAAAAAAATAATCCTCCATTATGTATCCATGGGGGACAGGACTATTCCACCCTCGGGTACATAATATGATGTCAAGGACTCGGCAAGCCTCGTCCCTGACAACAAATTATATACCCTTGGGTGGAATAGCCCTGTCCTATATGGACACATATGAAGGATTCTTTTAGTCAACAGCTGAATAATACAACAGAACCTTTTTACAGGTGAAAAATATAATCAATCAAATTATACATATTAACCGGCCTCATTGATGTCGTAGTTAAGCCATCGTACATAAGGCTGGTAGGTACTGGCTTCGCAGCCTGGTACCGGCTCCCACCCAGAGTGAGTTTTAACTGTGTTTAATTTCTTTTAATTATTAATCATCAACTATTAGATGTCAAACATTTGGTAATTCTGACATATAGTTTTAGAGAGGAAACCTGCTGCATTTTTTCATTAGTAGAAAGGGAGCTTTTATATGCAACAGCCTTTGATATACTAGTCGTGGTGCACTGGCTTGGAATGAGAAATAGCCCAATGGGTCCACCGACGGGGATCGATCCTAAACCGATAATGCATCTGCCAAGTGCTTTAACATTGGGCTATGCACCGTCCCGTAACTGTGTTTCAGCAGCTCACTAAGATGTAAGGACATTACACTGACTCCTCGCTCACTAACCATCAACAGCCATATTCTAGACAGACATTCCTCACTTAGCCGAGGCCCATATCCAGGACAACATGCTTGTACTGTCACCAGACAAGTGAACATCAATTGAAATTAAAATAAAATAAAATGGAATAAAATAAAAGAATGAATACTTAAAAGAAAAACACTTTATGGGATCCTTTTCTCTTTGAACATTTTTTTTAAAGTCAGAAGTAGACATTTTTACAAGATACTGTGCAGTTATAAAAATTTTACCTGTTTTTATTTTTGAATTAGTAAAAAATAAAGGATGCTTAAGAGCTGTCGTTTACCAAATCACAAATAAGATGTACAGCTGAATTTGGAGAATGCATTTCATTATTAATTTGCCAAAAAGCTACTTTGAAAATCCTATGTCGTTTGTAGATCTACTTTTTTTTCTTTTGTTGTTTGGCTAATTAAAACTCTAATTTGGCTACAGAATGACCACGTTTGCTAAATTGCTAATGATGTTGGCGGTCCATCTTAAACCCTGTAAGGTTAATTGAAGCTGTTAAAGACTGCTTATTTGTAAATCATATACTAGATAACAATCAATATTAAGAAAAGAACCCGAAAGGTCAACTCACTCAGTATGCCATTAGTATTGAAAGCATTGAGCACTCCAAATGCAATAGATGGCAGAATACATGCAAAGTAAAGAAACAATGTGGTCGATGCCACCTTCTGGATACTCTTTTTGTCGGCAATCCCGTCCATGAAGTCAGACTTGTAGTTGGGAAGGCGTCTCCGGAGGTCGCCACGTAGTCCTTTAAAGACACCACAAGTGACTTCCTGAAAACACAACAGATCAGGTCAGCCTGGAAAATAGATAACATTGCCCACTATTTCGGCATGCACATGTGCACATACAAACACACTCACATGTGCGCACACAAACACACTCACACATGCGCACACAAACACACTCACACACAAACACACTCACACATGCGCACACAAACACACACACACACACACACTCACACACATAAGCACCAAAACATTACCGACTTACAATGTATTCCACTGTAAACGAATGGGGCTAAAAACATTTTTTTTTGTCCTAGAATTGCATTAAAACTGAAAATATGGCATAACAAAAATTCTAGTTCCATGGTTCCATGCCAAAGCAACTGTATGAATTACATTTGTTTTGGTGAACTTTAATATCAAAAACAAATACTTCATTAAAAAATTCACGTGTTTGTAAGTCCAGTGAAACTCCTCTAAACCGGGTCCAAGTAAAAAGTCCTGTTTTACGAGGTATCTGGTTTAGAGAGGCTCTCTTGTGTACATATATTTAAAAAGGGACCATGAAAAATGTCCTGTTTTGAGGGAATTCCGGTTTACAGAGGGTCCAGTTTTGAGAGGATTCACTTTATTTAGAGAAGGCTAAGACAACTTTTAAACAAATCTTTATCATGGTGAATACTCAAGAAGGAATGGTAAGAAATGTTTCTTTACGAAAATACACCAGCATATCTTAAATTTAGGCTGTTACATGCATGTATGTTTAACATTATAGTCGGCTGCAACACTTGCTTTTGGAAGTACAAGGTGAAACCTGTTGCCTTTAAAAGGCTATTTGTACTAATTAGCAGTATGGGCTCTTTTACATGCTCTTTCCCACAGACCATATAGCACATACCATAGGCTTTGACATACCAATTGTGGAGCACTTCCTTAAAAGGGAAAACCCTAACAAGTCCACCATGAGTGATCAGTCTTAAGACCCATCATACCTCAGGCAAATAGGACCAAGGTACTGCCTGCCATTTTATAATAGAAAAAAATTGAAAATGATTTGCAAAGAATATTAATATATCAGAATGGTACACTTTTTATCATATTTTTTTTATAAACTGGCATTTTGAAGCAGTCTAATTAGATTCTAAACTTAAACATAGTAACTGCAATATTTAGCATGTTTAAAGTCTGGCAACAAACCAACACATACATTTGATGGATTCTTTTCTTCAGTCAGTGGGAAATCGGAATTCCGCTGCCGCTTTGACAGAATAAACATCTGTTTCTCCACTTCTTTCAGAAATTCCTCTTCGTTGCGAGCATCCAAAAGTGCTTGTCGGAAATCTAGATCGGACAACATCGTTGCAAATGTTCGGCCAGTCTCAAGTTCATTCTTTGTTCCTTTCTGTGCCAAGAAGCATTATATTTTTGTTATATAAATTAAATAGTACACGAGTCCACGTACTTCAAAGGGTAATAATTGATTGTTCTAATCAAATATGATAGAAAATATTACTTATATTTCTAATAAATACAGTAAAATCCTTGCAATATCAAAATAACAACATTAACATAATGTTTTTCCTTATAATAACAAAGGAACCACATTTACAAAGAATAAATGAAGGCAGGAGGCAGTAGTTTGAACATAAACTTGACATTCCTGTAGAATAATTATTTCATTTGTTTTCAGTCTACAAATCCAACTGATACTAGTAAACCAACATAACACCTAGTACATTTATAAAATCTTCAAGTACTGTGCTTACATATTAATATCAGGACTGGTATCAGAATTTTAGATTAGTTACTATTAAATAACATAATCAGTTTTGTTACAAAGCACATTGATTAAGTCATAACTGCTTATTAGATGCCAAACGTGATAATTCTGACACAATTAAATAACAAAAAACTTAACTTAATCTTTCTTTTTTTCCAGTCTCAGTCCTGTTGGCATATTAGGCCAAAAAAAAAAATAGGTGTGTTTCCGATTGCATCCCCCCAAAAATTAGGGTAGGTAGGTAGGTTTTTTTTTTTTTTTTTTAAATTGAATACTATCATAATAATAATAATAATAATAATAATAATAATAATAATAATAATTATTATTATTATTATTATTTATCATCATTATCATTATTGTTATTGTTGTTGTAGTATTGGTATGCACTGTTTGTGTATTTCCTTAAATTAATGGGACATTTGTATTAATTTCGTTGTTCTTAATTTAAATACTTTATGCAAACATTTGAGATGCATTAATAATAAGACCTGTTGATTTAAGTGAAGACGAGAATTAAGCTGAATTGATATGATTATATTTTATCGAAATAATCTGTACCAAGGCTATGTTCGTACATTCGGTTACTTCCGTGACCGACCAAGCTGTTCAGTGGTAGCTAATCAGGGGAAGGAACTCTATTACAAAAGCTTTTCCATAATTTCTGTATAATAGTATGTAAACAATGTGCAAGGAAGGAAATACTCTTGTTTGGTGATGTTGTCCTCTTTTATTTTTACTTCTATTTTTTTATTTATTATTATTATTTTTTTTTTCAGTTTAAGAGAAAAAAAAATTAGGGTCGGGGGGGGTAAAACTAGGGACGGTCGGTCGATAGGAAACACACCTATTTTTTTTGTTTGGCCTTACCACTAAAATATGATGAAACAGAAAAACAAGAATATGGTCATCCTACCTCTTTCGTTGGTGTGAGGATGACAACAATAAAATAAACTTCTTGACAGGTCTGACCCAAATTCGCTGGTGTCCTCATACGTGCAAGTCCAACATAGCGGGTCTGAATGGATGGAATACTGGATCTGAAATAATGACAAAAGGAATCAGAGGGTCAAAATTGGCTGAAATTAATGCCAGACTTTCGGTCCAGGAAGCTCCAAATTCTGCTGGCCCGAATCAAAACCTGCTAGACAAACAAACTAACATGCAAATATCAACATATTTAACAGTCTATCCAACAGAATGATGGCGAGTCAAAACAAATCTCCCAGCCTGTGGTGACAATGTCTGCTTAAAAACCCATTTGGGATGGCAGTATTTCAACCACTGGTAATAACAAGGATTCTGAGAGTACTACTAAAGCAATACATCTCCCCTACCCACAGGCACTTGACACAGATTAGTAGGCCTATATCATTTATATAGTGGCGATAGACATTTTTGGTATATGTAAATACATATTAAGTGGCAATAAATCTGTCATGTATGAAGAGAGTATGAGCAAAATATTGGGGAAATATATCAAGTTTACTGATATACAACTACATTGTAATTTAGAATTTTATTCATGTATACTAATCTGTGTTAAGTGCATGTGCCCCTACCAGGCCTAATAAATGTTCATATCTCCAAAGTTCAAGGACCAGAGAAAAAATCACTCTGAAAGTCAAACTTGATCTGTAACGGTACATGATAAACTATGCACAAAATTTCAGCTTTTGTTTTTGTCGGTGGGACAGACTGACAGACAGTAGGATGGAGGAAAAACGCAGAATCCCTTCTGGATGGATCCGTAGGGGACTAATAAATGGAAGTGAAACTGACATTGTAAGTGGAGGTGGAGGTGGACGAGGTGATGATAGTGTTGGTGGTGGTAACAGTAGTAATAGTAGAAGTAAAAGTATTGTTTATATCTAGTAATATATTTATTTTTCATTCAGTGTAGAATTTGTGCACGTGTTTGTAGTTGAATTTCTGCATTTTGTGATTTCATAGATGTTTCACTACATCAGAAAAGCAAATTTGCTTAGCAGGAGAGAAAAGAAATATTGCTAATTGTAAGTACACCTCAGCACACTACAGCTGATTGGTGTGTAATTTATGATTATTTCGACACTTGGCTGAGTGACAGAGAGGAAACCTGCTAACATACTCACACCAATAAAACAGCAAGGTTTCTGTTATTTGTATTTTCCAATAGGCAAGACAGTACGTACCACAACCTTTTGTGTAGGAGTCACATTAACAACAGACATAAATGTCAGCTGTGATATGTCACAGTTATGACATATATCTTTTTGTCCTCAGCCTGTTTAATTAATTTTTAATTAAATAAACAATAAATGTAATGGTTGTTCACTGTGAAGTCAAGGAGTGCTGGTTGGAAGAGAAAAAACTCAACCCATGTCCATCAATCGTGTGACTGACTGTGTTTTAGGCGAATGCTCTACCACTGGGATTCATCCCACTCTTCAAATTTGTTGAGCAAACAATTTTCATTACTCATTACAATCAAAGCACTTATGTATAATGATGCTTTTATGTGGACTGTTTTCAGAAGATGAGAGTAAGCCATGTATAAAAATATGTCACAATCTTAAGTTATTTTAAGAGGCTGTTCAGAATTATCAACATTTACATAAGCCAACATACTATATTCCTTTTTGACAGTCCCTCCTAAAAGCATACATCAAAAACGTTGATTATTAAAGGAATATTTCATCAATACTTTCTGTCTCTTTTGAAAGCATACATCAACCACTGCACTTGTCCACGACAATCAGCAATGCCATGTGGATTGACGTGGAGTTTTCAGTTCTCCACAGCACTTTTTTTTGCTGTGGACTATTCTTTTTCTTTTTTTCCCATGGCAAGTTTTTTGGCCATAGATATTTTCTTAATGGTATGGGTTGTACACTGACATTAACTCCCTGGCCCCTAGCATAAATTGTTGATAATTGTGGATAGCCTCTTAGGAATATTCTCGCATGAACTGTTCCACCCAACAAGCCTGGACCAGCCTGATATTGGCAGCTATACTCACAGAGCACACACAAAGTTCTGGTCATAAACAAAGCCCCCTCCTTCGGGATCAATGCTGGAACACTGCAATGTGCGACTTAATTGGTGAACTGAAAAATCAAATGTGCGACTCAATTGGTGAACTGAAAAATCAAATAATATTTTGTCAGGGACAAACCATTTTTTATTAAGTTGTTACATGACATAAATCCAATTGTTCTTAGGGTTTGGGAACACATGTAAACATAATACTGTCAGAAATCAACAACGCTCTATAAATATGTATTGTTTTTTTTATCATTTAAAAAACATGGACTTGATGCTACTAAAAACGGTTTCAGCAATATGAAATATATATCTGAAAGACCAATTTCCACCAATTAGGCTCAAAATGGCCATCAAATACTTTTAAAAAGAATAAAATTTAATCAAAAACAATCTTTACCAAAAGGTACTGAAATAAACTCTTTCCAAGATAGCATCAGTACGTTTGCCGAACACTGATTTTGGTCAGAACAGTTACAGTCTGAAATCACTGTCACACCAACAGGTTTTTTTTAATGAGCAACAACCTGTTCATAGTCAACATCAGTGAGCCAACAGTGGCTACCTGGTACAAATGCTGGTGGAACCAATGATGGTACCACTGATGGTCCACCCTTGGGCATCATGCTATCTGGTTTATTGGGCAGCTCACCATAGTCATGTGTGAAAAGTGCTGCTTTGGCCTGGTCCAGGCAGGTCGGGTTATCCAAATGGCCGAGCATCTTTTCAATAATTTCCTCAATAATCTCATCCAAGTTGGTCTTTTCCATATGTAGCAACAATGCTGTTTTCTTGATGAACGACTGAACGTCCATAATGGCCCGAACTTCATTGCTGAAGTCTTTAAGAGGAAGTTTCTGAAATCGACAAGTCAACAATCTGTTTTATGGTCGTATATGCTTTGTCTGCAGGAATTTAAATAACAATGAAACTTTTTGCAGATTAATGAAAAGATGGGGATTACTGTCAGCTATAAAGTTTGTTTTGTTTTATGACTGACACCACCAGAACACATTGATTTATTAATGATCAACTGTTGGATGTCAAACATATGGTCTTCAAGGAATACCACTACATTCTTCCATTAGCAGCAAGGGATCTTTTATCTGCATTTTTCAACAGACAGGACAGCATATATCACTTCCTTTGATATACCAGTTGTGGGCCACTGGTTGGGACAACAACAAAAACATCTAATCAGACAATTCGACTACCGAGGGAATTGATTCAAGCCAATGACCCCCAAAACTTTGGTGAGAGCTCTGCAGACTGAGCTAGATCCCACCCCATTAAAGAACAAAAATAGTTTTGGGGCAGTATTAAAATTCAGAATTCTGGCAAAAGTCCACAGCTTTTTTATTGCTTTGTATAAGAAAATAGGATAGGGCTTCAAGATTATGATAGCCCCATTTGTGATATTCAATGCCATAACTACTATTGCCATGCCCGACGGCTAGTGAAATTTTTTATAATGGTGGCTAACACTAACATACCTCATGTCGTGAGTAGATCAACGTCAAACCATTTTCATCTGAAATAAATAATGCAAATTTAAATAGAGAATAACTAGTTAATGATGTCAGATATCTGCTTTATCCTGTGACGGTAAGAATGGGAAATTCCGTGAGGCTCTGTAGACCATACAAATTAAGGGGAAAAGCTATTATTTCTGTTATTTCAGACACATTGTATGATGACCTAGAGGTCAAATGAACAATTTTGTAATGTAGCTCTGCATGTGACATCACACGAGTGACTTTGCTTTATCCATCATCATATTCTGTCAATAGAAATGATGGTTGCAGGATAAAATATTTTATAATCACATTTTATTATACATACAAGGGCACATAATGATAGTTGTTGGGTAATTACATGCTTCTTTCATGGCTACTATTAGTCGGAGATCAAAGTGGGTCAAGAAACAAAATCGGTAACTTTTAATATTGGTGGTCAGGTATCGAGATTGGCACTAGAGTTAAAAGAATTGCACAATGGTCTAAAATTGTGGCCCCCCCATTCAGAATACTTTTTGTTTTTGTTTAACGACACCACTAGAGCACATTGATTTATTAATCATCGGCTATTGGATGTCAAACATTTGGTAATTTGGACATATGGTCTTAGAGAGGAAACCTGCTACATTTTTCCATTAGTAGCAAGGGGTCTTTTATATACACCATCTCAGACAGGATAGCACATACCACAGCCTTTGATATACCAGTCATGGTATACTGGCTGGAACGAAAAATAGCTCAATGGGCCCACCGACCCCAGACTGACCGTGCATCAAGAGAGTGCTTTACCACAGGGCTACGCCCCCCCCCCCCCCCCCCCCCCCCCCCCCCATTCAGAATGCATAAAAAGCATCAACCACAACCATGTTGTAGGTTTTGAACAGAGAAGATGGATAATTTTTTACAAACAGCAGAAAATCCGGAAACACTATACAGACAAATTCGGTAACTCTTTCATCTTTGGTTAGTTTTAATAATTCAATGTGACAATGTAAGCATTCAATATATTGACTTTGAAAATAGACAAAATACAATGTGTATATATGAGAACTTATAGCTGCAGGCATCATCATAAAAGTGATGGCTATGAGAGCAAAGACATTAAACTTATTGTAATAATGTCATATTTTCTGGTCACAATAGCCAATGGTTAACAGCCGGTCATCTGACAAATGAAAACAAAAATCTGTTTCATTCATAGTTACACATACTTGTACTTCAACATGGATCATTGAAGGATTAAATTAAATCATGGGCCCATATTTTCGATATTGTAAAAACCTTATGGGCAATCAGGCCATAGGATTTTAAATTATTACGATCATGGAAACCCATTGGAAACTGTTTATATTATTTTTGTTGAATAGTCGTAGTCGATATAATAATCATGGGGAATGAAATTTCGGTTCAATGATTTTACCAACACGCTAATAACACAGTACCGGAAATGATCGTTACCATGAAATCCAAAGGCCTTGGGCTATATTGAAGACAATATTGAAAATCTGTAGCCTGGTTCTTACCAATGAAAGAATCATCGAAGGTCAAGTTTTCTAGCGTGGATGTACTTGCTGTCTTCACCGACAATTTCTTTTTCGTTCCTCCATTCTTCCTACTGCTGCTTATACTTTCATTAAAGCTAGCGTGGCGATCTTTCGCAGGAGTACTATTAGAATGGGGCTCTGGCATCAGATGTATGCTGCCAGAGGTAGTAGCGGGGCTGATGCCGACATCGCTGACAAAGCCTGGATTCTCATCGCCGTCAATGTGGAATGTCACCTGTTGTAGCTGAACATTGATGTTCTCCTTGGGACTTTCTACTGTAACTTCAGAAGCAGCTTTTCTAAACAAAAGAACAAACAAATTATATTAGTAATTGGAAGTACCTGTAGATACAAGCATATACAGTTTAAAGTTTGTTTTGTTTACCAACACCACTAGAGCACATTGATTTATTAATCATCAGCTATTGGATGTTAATCATTTGGTACATTTGACATATACATGTAGTCTTAGAGAGGAAACACAGTATATTTTTCCATTAGTAGCATAGCACATACCACGGCCTTTGATATACCAGTTGTGGTGCACTGGCTGGAATGAGAAATAGCCCAATGGGCCCACAGACGAGGATCAATCCTTGACCGACTGCAAGCAAACACTTTACCACTAGGCTACACCCCACCAGTAAGCATATCCATAAAACAAGAGTATCAGCGAGACACATGATACGCCAGTCAGGAGTTTGATAAAGAAACACACACATTAATGTGTTACATGTACATATACATGTACATTGTATGATTGGATTTTATTTATGTACAAGTTTGTTTTGGTCCAACACTTGATGTTGCTGCACCAACTGGAGAAGGTGCTGTCTGAATAATAAAGTTTATTACAAAAAGGGAACAGTTCAGCATGGGTACCATGGTGTCTCATTTATATTAGCACAGAAACCATTTATGTATGTAAAGTTAACTTATGGGAAAGTAGACTGCTGTCTTGGCTTCTTACAAGGTTGAACACGACTTTCCAATGATATTAACAATTGAGACAAATTATGAGAAAAATAGTATGGTGACCTAGTAATAGCAGGTTTATCATCTAGAACCATGAAATGGGAGGTTGTGAAGAGCTAGTAATGGTACACAACACACTGCTATCCCAAGTTGTGCTTGCATGCAAGTTTTGAATGAATGAATGAATAAATGAATGTTTAACGACACCCCAGCACGAAAAATACATCAGCAATTGGGTGTCAAACTATGGTAAAGTGATGAGCAACATCAATATAAAAATTCAACAGTTAAATAAAAACGTGCAGTGTAAAGAACTGTGCAAAATTACAAATATCAGAGATATATAAAATTAAAATTTAGAATAAAGTCAGTATCACATAAAAACTGTAGTAAAAGTTCTGGATGGAACTGAAATGATTCCATCACATTTCACTGTACAAAATCTTTTCTAGTGTCTTTAAGATAAGCACACTCCACCAAAATGTGACATACCGTCAGAGTACACTAACAGTGCACACACTGAGGTGAAGGATCTTTCTTCAAGATAAATGAATGGGTCAAGTAAGTATGGCCGATGTCCCCTATCAACTTAGTCAAGGTGAGACAAAAAAACATTTCTTCCCCTAGATATGTTTTGATGTCATAATCAATGCTTCACTATAGCTAATAATTTTAGTGTGTGCAGTGGTTAATTAATAAATGTAAGACTAGTTTCGACGGTGGCACAGGGAACATTTTGTTTTCAAAATCTTGATTAGCAATATTTCTAGTCAATTGAAAATTGATTAGCAACTACTGTTTAATGTTTCAAAATTGTGTAGCGATCTCTGAAATTTGTGAAGCGAATCGCTAAGCGATACTGAACAAGATATTTCCTGTGGCAGTCATGTCAACAATTAACTTACATCATCAGCGATACATACATACATCACAACTACATGTATGACACAATGCTATCACTTGTTTTCAATAACAGTATCATTTGCAAATCTTCCATAAAATGATAAAGATCAATAATGGGTAATAAATAGAATACCCAACTCACTCTTCGGCAAAACCATTTATCTTGCACTCGCGAATCGATGTTGTCCTTCCCTCAACCAAAGGCTCGGGAAGGACAACATCAATTCACTCATGCAAGATAAATGGTATTGCCTCGTAGCTCATTAAGTATTCTCCAAGTAACGCACCTTCTGATACTCTCCATCTGAAGCCTAATGGAATTGTGAAAGAGCTTAAATATATTTTTCGTTACATTTACCACCATAGAAAAATTTATTTCGATTGAAATTAACAATGTAAAGAACATGTGCTTGAATATCTAACTAAATAAACATGTGGAGTGAGATAGGTCACATGACACGCAATTACCTCCTAGTAGCAGTTTATGACATTAATTTAAATGGTCTCCATAATAATCAGCTGATACTAACAGTATAGTTGCAGGATAAAAGTATATAATCCTAATACAAATCAAATGGATTTTCTAAATAGTGCAATCATGCCTTCAAATTGCACAAACGATTACAAGGGTGGATATTATACAAATGGATTAACATAACAGTTTCATTCCGGTAGACTAAAGGTGTTTAATATTTTACACCACACAAGTGTCGACATAACATGGGCATGCAGGTGGGTCATGACACTCTAATTAAAAAATTGGCCATGTTAATGTACACATGGATTCCAACCAATTGTCCTGTTACATGTACTATAACTACAGTGAAACTTGTCTAAACCGGATGATGTCGGGGACTTAATATTTATCCGCTTTTGACAGGATTTGTTGTGTTTAGTGGGTTGTGTTTTAGAATTTAGAAAAATTGGAACAATAAAAACTGGCAAATTTTGACAGGATTCCAGTTTGTTCAGGGTCCAGTTTAAATAGGTTTCAACATATAAATAATAAATACTTCCTCAATTATACAGACATTGATATTCTAAACAGAAAATATCTTTAATAAGTAATTTTACTCAATAAAAAAGGTTCTGTTAGTCGTAAATATGTACCATGCAATGGCAGCAGGACAGTCCCTTTTATGGTTATAGCTGTAGTGAGAGAGATGTTGGTGCTGTGGTTTCCACAAACAGTCATTATAGGGTGTATACTACCAAATCAAATCCCATAGACGACAATAGTAACATATGTGGCTAAAACTCCTACCTGCAGCGTATCAATCGACATAAACGCCACGGATATAAATACTACCACCCCTCACACTTGAAGTGAATCAGAAAAAAATGGGGGTCAAGCTGCTCGTTTCTGAGATAACGGGTAGCGTCTATGACTACCCTAGTTCCGCACAAAATTCTAGTACTTTTTCTTACAGGTACCCCATACATGTTTCAAGCACAAGGCTACTTGACACATTGGTACTAGATGAAATAAAATTGCATTATTTTTTTTACCCAGATGAAACTATTATTTTTTACAACCAACACACTCACATTTATAACCAATCACAGGACTTGTGGTGTTCACTTCTCTATCAAAAGTTGGGTGCACCTCGAACTTTGACCAAGCCGGAAGTTATTTGGTTTAGTACTACCTAAACAGTCATCAAAAGAAGCATTCTGAGAGTACTGCTAAAGCAATATTAAAGGCACAGACCCTAGTTTTAACCCATAAAAAATAGACACTAAGTTTAGTTAATTTACAAACCTGTAACTCATTTGGATAAAGTTACAAAAAAGAGTGAAAGAAGAGTCTGTAACGTTAAAACGGGAAATATCCCTGAAAATAGACTAGAACTCGAATCAATAAACTGCTCCTTCTCAGAGGCACATGCGTTTCTAAAAATACGAAAAATTCATTTTTGGGTATTATTTCTACGGAAATGGGTAATCTAAAGAATAAAATATGTGTAATGCTTGATTTCAGTGATCA